>NW_008347312.1:1932849-1933432 GCF_000622305.1 Nannospalax galili
ACACGTCCCCCCTATGTTCAGCAGTTATTAAGTCCAGTGCTCTTCTGTTTTGGAGCACAACCCTGGCAAGAGAGTTCATTTGTCGTTGGAGAGATTCCAGGCTGTCAGTCGTGGATGCCATTGCCTGGTTCAGCTTGTCTCGAAAATCTCCCGCCAGGTGCTGGGTTTGCACAATTGCTGCCGTAGCAGTGCCTCCAGCACCCAGGGAGAGTGCAAGTCCGATTCCTACTAGCAAAGGGATGAAGATTTCTCTCCGCTGGCAGCTGTGTAGGAGGAGAGCGGCTTCCTCCTTTTCGAGTAGGTACACCTGGGGTGTAATCATTACTGGTACACAAAAGGTGGACAAAAAGGCTTTTTCTTTGTACCATAGGAAAAGAGGAGGGGCGATGCATGCTATACTGGAGAGAGTAATGTTAATGAGGCATTTGTAATGAGTAGGCTTACTCTTGCTGGAAATGCAAATTGGATAGTTAGCCAGTTGTTCGAATAAGGGAATATCCATTAGATGAGAGTCAGTGAAATCTTTTTTTGTTTCTGGGTAGAGAAGGGTGGTATTAACTGGTACTGCTGTCAGTAAAGGTCT
>NW_008347312.1:1933461-1935483 GCF_000622305.1 Nannospalax galili
AAAAGAAGTTAAACATTGAGGTAGGTGGTGAAGGGAAGAAAGTTAGACTTGTTCCAGGACATAGTTGATTTTATCTGGTCCTCTGTTTGTCTTTCCTGTAGAATAATATTATGATGAGTTAGCACAGACTTAGCTGCAGGTACAAGCTGTCGAGAGATATGAAAGTCAGCTGTAGGGTACCTAGTGAATGCACCTGAGTAGAACTTTCCTATTACTTCAATACGCCAGCGATCGTCCCATGGATCTGCAATATATATTAGCGAATACTTGTTATCTTTTAGGTAGATGGGTCTTCTCTGTCCTGTTATGTCTCGATGTCTCCCAGTGAATCCTTGTTTTAACCTACAGGGATTGAAATAGTGGCAGCCCCCATAGGTATCAACTTCCTTGAGGCATGATGGATCTCTTTGTTGAAAAGGGAAGCAAACACTAAACAAGACAGACAGACCCTTAGCCCAGTTAACCAAAAGAAAGAAAAAACAAATCCAAATGAACAAAATCAGAGATGAAAGGGAAAACATCACAGCAGACACCCAAAAGATCCAGACCATTATAAGGGAATATTTTAAAAACTTATATGCTCCTTAAATGGGGAAACCATGGTGAAAGGGTTTGACAATGTGAGAGATAGTTTTAGAAACCAGAAAGAACCATATTAGGCCAACAACCTACTGACAAATTATACATACAACCAGATCAAAGAATGTGATATATATGTCTAGGAAAGGTTTATCTGAGAGTGTTTGGTCTTTGCCCAAGCTCTACCTACATGGTGTATGGTAACTAAAAGTACCAGAGTGGTGGAACTAACCTTATTGGATGTTTAACAGCCATACTTTGAGGCCCATACTAAATTGGTCAGGGAGACACAAAGGATAGTTTTTGCTCCTTGCCCTCCTAGGTCAACTAAGTTCCAGGGGACTACAAGCATCTCTCAAAATGTCCTGTAAATGTGGTAAGTCATCTGTCCTCTTGAGCAAGGAGGCCGTGGAGACCCCACCAGATGGACCTGAACCAGTGTCCAGTATACAAAGAGGAGGGTCAACACAGAGGAAACATTTCCTGTGTGCCTCCAAGAGAAGCCAGCCATTGTTGAGCAGGACCTTTGACTTATCTTCACATAGAAGAACTGGTAAAAGAAAGGAGCCAGGGGCTTCTCCCAAGCCTATGTTACCCCTGAGGAATGGATCCTCAAATGAGCTTAAGAGTAAAAATAAATTGGTTCATCTGGGCCAAGGGTCTTAAACACCCAAAAGGAAAGTATAACCAAAGTTTAATGGGGTCAATACAATTTTTAAGAGTCCTATGTATAGCTAAAGGCTACATAACAAGAAACAATGCCAGACAGGAGATACCTTCCTTCGAGTTATTGGCTAGGTGGCCAAAAAGACTCCCAGCAGTAACCCAGCATAGAACTGGGAAAATGAACAGCAGACCTCAAACTTATCTAAGAAAGAATATTGAGAAGTGATTGCTGCTAGATGAAGAACAGCTGATCTTCCTAAAACAAGGATCTCTAGATAGGATGACTAGATTCAGCAGACAGACGAGCACTGGGGAATGGTTGGGGGTGTTGACAACACAGTGGATGGTAACAAGGATGACAGAGTATATGGGCTCCAGTGTGTGGGAGTGGGGAGGCTATGGGAGGGTGCCATTTGGGAACGCTCATTCACTGCTGGTGGGATTGCAAACTCGTGCAACCTCTAAGGAAAACAATGTGGAGAACTCTTAAAAAACTAAAAATGAACCTATCATGTGACCCGGTTATACCACTCCTTGGCATATACCCAAAGGACTAATCTTATTGTAGAGACACTTATACAACCATGTTTTTTGCTGCTCTTTTCACAACGGCTAAGAGATGGAAGCAACCCAAGTGTCCTTCAACTGAGGAGTGGTTAACAAAAATGTGGTATATTTACACAATGGAGTTCTATTCAGCAGTAAATGTTGGGAGACCTCTGTTATGCAAAAGTCGAAGCCCCTTCACACCGGACAGCTCATGCAGCTCGGGGAATG
>NW_008347312.1:1937014-1941003 GCF_000622305.1 Nannospalax galili
GGCGGTCTGCATCCCTATTCCCTATTGGCAATTTGGGTAACCCTTTCAGATGATGGCATGATAAGAATAGGAGGTAGGAATTGGCTAAGCAGTTAGGGTAAAAAGACCCCAAAGAAAAGTAGCCAGTTTCTTGGCTAAAAGTCAAAATGTCCTTGGGCCTCTTAGCAACATATGCTTTTCCAAAGGCCAAAAATGTCAAAAGTATTTGGGAGCTTGTATCTAATCCTTAAAAGATTTTAGGGTTACCTCTTCAGAAGAGGAAATGTTGGAGGGGAGGGAGTGGGCATGGATTTGATCAAAACACCTTATATACATGTATGAAAATCTCAATAAAGTTTTTGTAAAAGTTAAAAAAAGAGTATTATTAAGGCAATAACATCCTAAGAATAATCAAAGGAGAGCGACCATATAGTCTTTTCAGGAAGACTGAAGAGCCATAGCACCACAAAGAGCCCTGGACCATGATGGTGATGCGGTCACCCAGGACATCAGCCTCGTCCATGTAGTGGGTCAACAGGATGGTGTGATTCTGTTTGTAGTCTTGAAGGAGGTCCCAGGTGGCTCTTCTTGAGACTGTGCCCATGCTGGATGTGGGCTCATCAAGTATCACCACCTAAAGACAGGACAGATGGTGATTGTGTAAATATGCTACACAGGTGTTGTACTAGTAATGGGGCTCTTGTTTTGCTTTTTAAGCCAAATGTGCAACTGAGAAAAGACAGTAAGTTTAGATAACATTAAATTAGGAATGCTGGACTAGTGCCAAACCCATGGATCTTTTCTATCAATGAGGTTGATGACCGAATTCCATCTGATTCTCATTTAGGAGGTTGCTCTCAGATTTGTATCACCTGACTTTTTAGAGCAGCTGTAATGCAGGGCTCTCCATTTTAAGCTCTTCCCGCCTTTACCTTGCAAACCCCTAAAAGTGCTATGATGATGGCGAGTTTGTGTTTCATGCCTCCACTCAGCGACTTTGAAAATGCATCACACTTTTCCAGCCTTCAACTGCCAAAGCTCCTGATCTAGGGGTGGGGCTTCATGAGTCCCTACCCCATCTATGCTGAAATTTTGACTGGCCTAATCTTGTACAAGCAATCACAGCTGCTATGAGTTTATGAGTGCGGTGTCCCTGTCATCTTCAGAGAACAGTTTTGTAGTAGTTCTCTCTGACCTCTGGCTCATATAAATAAATATCTCACCTCACCCTTTATATCATCTCTACAGTGGTATTCCCTTTGCCATTCTTTATGCTTATAGGAAAATTCATTTAAAAAATCAATTTTGTACTTTATAAGAATAAGGATATTGGGGCTAGAGAGATGGCTCAGCAGTTAAGAGCACTGGCTGCTCTTGCAGAGGACCCAGGTTTGGATCCCAGCACCCACATGGCAGTTAACAACCATCTGAAACTCTAGTTCCAGGGGATCTGATGCCTTCTTCTGACCTCTGTGGGCATTGTACACACATTCAGGCAGTACACTCATACACATAATATATATGGATATTGATAGCTGGTAAGTTACCTTAAGTATATGAATAGAATGAGGAGGAAAACAAAAGATATAAAGATCTCTTTGGTTTACCCTACAATAGAGATCAAGGTTCTCTGATACTGTCAAGTAATCAAACAACAGGTTCTGCTGGGGACACAGGCCCAAGGAATTCCTGATTTGGGCCATATGCTGTGAGATGTCACACCTCTGAATGGAAGCCTCCCCACTGGTAGTGGGGTAGTGACCTAGAATTAAGCAGATGAAACAAAAAACGCTTTTGTGAGACAACATGACCACATACTTCTCATTAGCCCCTCAGTGCTGAAATCTACACATGGATTCTTCATGAGCATTGCTATAGAGCACACAGAAGACAATTCCAGAAAATACCCACTGCTATTTTTCAAGGTAATACTATTACAAACAATTTACGTCATATTTTTTTCCTGTTTAACCGCATTCTCTAACTTTTGTCGCTCTAATTTTTCAATTTTCAGTAGATAAGGGCAAATCACTTGGAGTAATAAAAGCATGCAAGTGTTTTGGGCAGGTCCAGCATTACTTCCAGTCACTGGACAACAGTTATGATTTTCATTACAGTTTGTGCGCTGCTGTAGACTCTAGCAAATGCTTTTAAAACCTGAAAATCCGCACCATAAAAGTGCTATTGGGGAAGAATCTAAACTCTGATATAGAAGATGCATAGTAACCTAAAATAATTTCAAAATGGTTCAAATGGTTAACAATATTAATGAAAATTAAAACTAAGCAGCAAAGTAGCAAGGACATACCTCCCAGAACCTAGGAAAGGTTACAGGGTTGCCACTCACTCTTTGTTTCTGCATCAACTAGGAACTTAAATCCCAGTGCCATCCCAACATTGAAGCTGAGGCAGGAAGTCAGCTTCTGCATGAATGCCATGTGCCCATAGTTGAGAGATATTCTAATAGCTGGGAAACAGGTGGAAAGAAAAGAAGACTTCCCAAGCTAACAGCAAAATTGACTGCAATAAAGCGAAGCACTGCCAACTCAAGCAATTTTGAAAAACGTAAAACATACTTGTTTCTATGGGTAAACTAAAACAGGCATCATAGGAAGTGAAAATGTGTCCATTTGTTTATCACCGTTTCCAGTAGAACATAGAATTACATATCTGGGTTGCAGTTTGTGCTAAAAAATATTTCCAAGCAAAAAGGTTGAAATCAAATACTTAAGGAATTCATTTTTCTGGAATTTATCACTCTATATGCCACGATTATGGATATCATAGCAGTCAGTAGTTTACATTTTTATTTATTAAATACCAAGCTTAAGAAGTTATACACATAAACATTACTATTTGCATAAACAGGATATTTCATGACTTTATATAATGACAATTAGGGAAAAGAAGGATTCCTGAATAAATCAAAAAACATAAATTTAGTGTAAAAAAATACTAGATGGGGCTTTAAGTATTAGGAGCTCCAAAATGTGGTTTGCTCTCTAGAGTTATCAGATAATAATATTTGAAATGTTGTTTTGAGTAAGGAATTATGAAGCACTCAAATAAACAAGATAGTACGACCCAGTCACAAAAAAAGAAAAGAAAAAAAAAAAGAAAAACCAAATAACATCATAAAACACCTGTCTCTGAAGAAGGCCAGAGGTCAGACTTCTTAAACAAAGACTATATATGAACTGTCTTAAATAGGTTCAATTCCTGAAGGAAAAAAATGATGGGAAGCAGGAGAAAGGTCTCTTACAAAGAAGCATTCAGTATAAGGAAGGAAATTATAAAAGGGAACGAAATGAATTCTGAGACTTAAAACTGAAGTACATGAAGTGAAAAATTTATATATCTGGGTAGGCAAAAGAAAAAAATAAACAGCCATGTTAAAAATAGTGCAAATGACATTATACAATCTTAAAGAATGGAAAGAAAAAAGAATAAAACCTTGGCAGAGCCTGAGATTTGGGTACCACTGTCAAAGTTACCCCCATTACAGAACTATAGTCACAGGACGAGAAACTAGAAAACACCAGATTATTTAAAGAAATAAGGATTGAAATATTACCAAATTTGAGAAAAAGGACATGAACCTCAATCTAGAAAAGCATAATTCTAAGAAGGGTCAGTCAAAGAAATTTACACTGAGATACATCCAGAATAAAAATGTCAATTCAAAGACAAATAGAGGATTGACAAAGCAAAGAGCCGGGGGCATCACTGAATGGAAACTGCTTGCCCAGCCCTGGGTGACACTCTCAGCAACAGAAAACAAAAACAAAAAGGCTAAAGAGTAACAAGGGAGAAGAGTGCTATAAAATACAAGATTAAGAGCAGGTGCCTTTCTAGAAGTCCAAATGTGGGAAGTCAGTAGGGTGACATTTTGAAAATAAAACAAAGAGGGCTGGAGAGATGGCTCAGCGGTACAGAGCACTAACTGCTTTTAGAGTGGACTCAGGTTCAGATCCTAGTACCCGCGTGGTGAATCTGACACCCTTTTCTGA
>NW_008347312.1:1942777-1945015 GCF_000622305.1 Nannospalax galili
TTGGGTACCACTGTCAAAGTTACCCCCATTACAGAACTATAGTCACAGGACGAGAAACTAGAAAACACCAGATTATTTAAAGAAATAAGGATTGAAATATTACCAAATTTGAGAAAAAGGACATGAACCTCAATCTAGAAAAGCATAATTCTAAGAAGGGTCAGTCAAAGAAATTTACACTGAGATACATCCAGAATAAAAATGTCAATTCAAAGACAAATAGAGGATTGACAAAGCAAAGAGCCGGGGGCATCACTGAATGGAAACTGCTTGCCCAGCCCTGGGTGACACTCTCAGCAACAGAAAACAAAAACAAAAAGGCTAAAGAGTAACAAGGGAGAAGAGTGCTATAAAATACAAGATTAAGAGCAGGTGCCTTTCTAGAAGTCCAAATGTGGGAAGTCAGTAGGGTGACATTTTGAAAATAAAACAAAGAGGGCTGGAGAGATGGCTCAGCGGTACAGAGCACTAACTGCTTTTAGAGTGGACTCAGGTTCAGATCCTAGTACCCGCGTGGTGAATCTGACACCCTTTTCTGATCTCTCTGAGCTCTTACATGCATGTAGTGTAAATACATACACTCAGGCACATACATACACATAAAATAAATAAGTATTTTAAAATAAAAACTTGTCAATCAATTCTAGATAAGACAAAACCATCCTTCAAGAATAAAGGAAAGATTTCTTGCTTCCAGGACCATGCAAGAGGAACTTGAAGTTGCTAATGCTACTAATAACAAGTAAAAAGTTGAATAAATAAATTCACTCTGGTTATTTTTCTGAGAGGAGAGGACATAATAAAATAAATAACAGGTAATAACAAGGGGCAGTAACGACAAAAGCTTTGTATAATATTATGCTTATATATTATTGAATCTAAACTTATACAAATTGTTCAAGATTAAGACATTAATTATAATTTCTAGTTACCCTCTAAGAAAATAATCAGAGCATGCATAGGAAAGGAAATGAGATAGGGATCAAAATGGAAGCTAAGGGGAGAGAAAGCTGAGATGCATCAGTCAATGTCCAAATGGCATGTGACATTTCATTGAGAGCACACAGGCTATAGATATGACAGTAAATAAGATTTAAAAGGAGCTTTCAAATACAATATTTGTTTAGTTACAATCCCCTTTTCAGGAGAGATCATATACTCACCTTTATTAAAGAATGTGCTAATCATAAAACTGAAGAATATTGAGGAGATGACATAAAATAACAAGAAGATGAAGACAAGAATGGGGTCATTGTATTGGAAGACTGTGAAGGTTCAGTCTAGAAAAATCATGAAAAAGACAGTTTTTAGTCATGTTCTAACTGTTATTAGGACAAAGCAGAAGGAGAGAAATGAAATGCCCTTAACTATTTGATTAGTTCTGGTCAGCACCGGTGACACTATTTGGCAAGATGAAGAATTAAGAATTCTTATCTTTTTCGAGGTAAGGTTTCATATAGCCCAGTCTGGCCTTGAACATGCTTTGTAGCTGAGGATGACCTCGAGCTTCTGATCCTCCTGCCTCCACCTAGAGGGATTACACAAACCATGCCAGGTTTATGCAGTACTGGGAATCAAACCCAAGCCTTTGTACAAGCCAGGCAACATCTGCCAACTAAGCTCTATCTCCAGCACCAAACATTTTGTTTCTTACAGAAAGTCCACCCACCTAGGTTTGAACTGTATTCTGCTGAGAGGCTAAGCAGCCTCTGAGATTCTACAGCAAAGACAACAAAAGCTATGTTTTCATTCCCAGCAACCCAAGAGCTGGTAGGCTGGTTCTGCACTTCTGTTTTCTCTTTTAAAGTTGAGCAGAAACATACTGGGGTAAAAAAAGATACTTGCCTTGAAAAACAAAAACATGCACATAAATATGATGTTAATTAAATACAAACAGAAGAATGTGAAGAAATAGGCAGCCCAGAGCATCCAGTTACTGAGTCCTATCATGAAGTAACACAAATCAAACATCATGAAAAATAATATAACCACACAGCACCTTATAGTTCTCAAAATATACTCAGAGGTATTATCTAATTTCATATTTATACCCCAACTCTCCAAATTACAGAGGATAAAATTAGGGCTCAGGATATCATGCAACTTAATTAAAATTATTCAGCTAGTGACTGAGTCCTGTAGCCTTTTTTTTTTTATAAGTCTAGTAACTTTCTGATACTGTTAGGACACAGGTTGTACATAAAGCTATAAACCATTTGAATAAATATATTCTTATTT
>NW_008347312.1:1945316-1950627 GCF_000622305.1 Nannospalax galili
TTATATTTTTTCTAGGAGGTATTAAAGATATAGAAATATATATTTAATTCAATTACAAAGGTTGAAAGCAAGTGCTAAAATGACCACAATTTGATAATAATATTTATGAACAATATATTTGCTGCAGAAGTAGTTGCTTCTAGAAATATTGTTTTTTAATTTTAACAAAAGAATATTAAAATCATTTAACAAAGCCTATAATGTTATTATAGATTAATCAGAAAAATCAATTGAGAGGTCTGAGTTTTCAGAGGCTATTTTGAACATTTAAAAATATTTTACTGATATGTCAATATTTAAATTCTATGACTTTAGGCCCCTCAGTCTCTACCTGATTGGGCCATACAAGGTTTTCAATACATATTTTTAGAATGAACGAATGCATGTGAGAATCTATGGAAATATGTGTACTTTCCAAAGTTCTTTAAAATATATACACATTCATGTTGTTACTCATAGGAGACAAAATAAATTGTGTCACTACGTTTTCTAGAAATCAACACTAGAAACATATTTAATTAATAAATTTAAAATTTTTTATTTTATTTCTTTACATATTGTGTGTCTGTTTATGCAGGTGTGTGCGTGTCATGACATGTGTTTGGAGGTCTGTGTTCCCCAGGGGTTCTGGTTCCTCCAAAGGGTGGAGCCTGCTTCAGAGAATTGACTGTGGAGAGTTAGCTGTGGAAGGAGGGGCTTGTGGTACCATCTTGGGAAGGAAGCTGTGAGCTGCCAGGAACGTATGGCAGTGGGCGTGGGGAATACGCAGCAGTTGGGCATACTCAAGGACAGACTGGCCTGGCACTTATGGACCTGGGGTGAGACTGCTGGCCCCTGAGGTGTGGGCAAAAGCTAATGGTGACTATGGGTGTGCCATAGGAGCGATCTGATATGTTGGGCTCTGAGCTGCAAGCTGCGCAGCGTGGAGCTGAGCAGGGCGGAGCTAGGCACTGGGTGCTCATTTCTTTGTAAGTCACTCCCCTCCCCTCCATGATAATAATAAATGCATACAAAGATATGTTAAATGGTTTGCCTGATAACGCAAGAGACCCAGAGAGAACTCTGGTAACAAGGTCATAGGACAACTCTTGGGAGTTGGTTCTCTCCTCTCATCTTGTAAGATCTAGGGATTTAACTCAGGTCACCAGGCCTTTGTGCAAGAGCATCTGTCCACTGAGCCACCATCTTGCAGGCCCTTACTTGACAAGGTTGAATGAGCAATAAAGTGACAAAGTACATTTAACAAAAGAAGTGTAAGACTTGTATACAAAAAACTGTAAAACATGGTTGAATGTAATGACAGAAAGCCTAAATGAATGCAAAAGCACCCCATTTCATGGGTCAGAACTCTTGATATTATTAATAGGGTAAGATCCCTCAAATTGGTCTACTAATGCAATTCCTTTTGAAATCGTTGTTGGTTATTATACAAAGATTGTGGGGTTAGGGAGATGGCTCACTTGGTAAAATGCTCATGTGAGTTTGAAACCCCAGAACCCACGTAAGGTCCAGGATGTCTGTAATTTCAGTGTTCTATGGTGAGATGGGGGGTAGAGACAGGAGAATTTGCAGAAAGTCCAAGCTCAGCAGTCTGATATACACGGGTGTGAACAGCAAAGAGACCCAGTTCTCAAGCAAGGTAGAGGCTGAGGGCCAATATCTGAAGTTGCCCTCTGATATGCATGCTGTGGCACACACACACACCTGCACTCACACACATAAAAACACACACAGACACACATCATATATAGCCATACAAAAGAAACACAGAGATTGACAAACTCATAATATTGACAAATTCATATGGACATTCAAAAGACCCAGAATAGCAAAAACAATCTTGAAAAAGAACAAAACCGGAAGGCTTAACAGTGTCCAGCTTCAATATATATTATAGTTAACTTGATGTGCCATATTCACCAGACAGCTCTGAGTGTGCCTTTAAGTGAAGCTTCAGATGCATATCAATTCCAGTTATACTTTTGCTAACTTTCAAGTTGAAATATTTCCTAATTTCCCTTGTAATTAATCTTTGATCTATATATTGTTTATAAGTTTGCTGTTTAGTCCACTCTGTCCCCTGCCAGTCTGTCTCACAGGTGGGCTCCAATCCCTTAACCTCAAATCCCAGGACTAACTTCCAAAACCAGATTAAACAACCACTCTACCATAGACCTCTAAATCCTCACCCAGGCGGTCCCCTCACTGCCAAATTCCCAGTCTCTGGATCAGACAGACCTCCTCAACCAGGATTCTGGTAAGTCACATCAAGCTCACTGCCTCCCTACCCCATTTCTCTCATCTGCCCCAACCCATCCCCTGATGGCTTCTCTCATGGGTGGGCTCCAATTCCTTCACCTCAATTCCCAGGACTAGCTTCCCAAACCAGATTAACCAATCACCCTACCGTAGATATCTAAATCTTCACCTAGGTGGTCCCCTCACCACCAAATTCCCAGCCTCCAGATCAGACAGACAGACCTGCTCAGACAGGACTCTGGCCTCTCTCACAGGCAGGCTCCAATTCCCTCACCTCTAGTCTCAGGAATAGCTTTCCAAATCAGATTAACTAACCACCCTAAGTCCTCCTCTAGGTGGCCCTCTCACATACCCAAACAAAAAGTAACTAAGCTACATAAACAATATTAACAGAACCAAAATTAAATTAAACAAAAGCAGAGTAGAAGTTCCTGTTGAGCACATAACCAACAAAGAACATCCATATGCCCAGATGGCAATGCAAAAACACAGATGAATGAAAAACCAGGGAAATATGTCCCCAACAAAACCCATGAGTCCTACAGAAGTGCACAGCATTGAGAACCACTGTCGAATGCCCCCCCCAAGCCCACCAGGCTTGGGTCTTCAACAAAAGAAGAGTCAAGACATAGGTCTTGATTTTATTATAAAAAGTTTCTTAGCAGTCAGGTGAGCAATCACAGAATCACTATTTTTTGTGAGGAACACAGATCTTATATAGGACTCAGATTTGGGGTAACCAAGGAATCACCAAGGAATCACCATGGATATATTACTAACAGAAAGTAACTATGGATGCATTACGGTTGCTGCATTACCTCACCAACTCTGGTGCCTGAAGACCGAACCGAAACTAACTTTCTAGAAGACCTGATTTATCATGGAGGCACAGCCTGTCAGCTCAAACCGCTGAAGCAGAGAGCTCAGAAGCTCTTAAAGTGGCACTCTACTTTTTTTCCAATGCTTATGACAAGCATGGCTCCTGACATTTCCCCCTTTCTTTTTATATTTTTTAAAGATGAAGTACATGCCAAGACTGGGATGGAAAGACTGTGCCTGTCTTAGGTTGTCCTCTACCAGAGTGAAAGCCATTGGAGGTGGCCGGCAACCCACTTTACTCTGAGAAGATCTAACCTGTCACTGGCTAACTGGCCTCTGTAAAGCTCCTGTCAGTTGGCCACAGCCTTGGGGAAGAAATGGGAAATATTGCTTTTGCAAAGTACGTTTGCAAAGGTGTGCCACTGAAAATAGGAAATTTAAATTTTTAGGTCTTATTTAGGTCTATGGTCCATTAGGTCACTGTCTATATACATCCATCCATGTAGGTACATCCATCCATGTAGGCTGCACAGACCTAATTCCCCCCACTAAATGCAAAACAAAAAGTGGAGTTGGGAAAGAGAGGGAACCTAACAATCCACTGATTACATAGGGAGTACACAAGGGAAGGTGACATACACACAACACAATATGATCAACAATGGTGCAAAAGATCATGTGGAACAGTCAATCAATCAAGTAGGGTAGTGATGCATCAGAGCTAAAGGCCAGAGAAGTAGAACGGTGGGTGCCAGGCAGTGAAAAAAGTCCAGGCAAAGAAGAAGAGCAGGATGTTGACATCGGTTGGTGCAACACAATGACACAGGCGGTGTAGAATCCGGAGATTCCACAAACTGAACGAGACGTTTAGGCAGCCAACGAGCACTGTCAGCATCCTGTGGAAAAACAGAAACATGCCCTCTCCTCCAAATGAAGAGTGGATCTGGTCCATGCCAGAGTCCTGTGCAAGGATCTTTCCATTTCACTTTGGCATAATCTGTGGAAGAAGAGGGATGCCACAATCTATCAGCCGCAGAGCGACCTTGTGCATCCAGAGTTAAGAAATTTAAAACAAAGAGAGCATGATTTAATAAATTTTGTGGTGAATGGGTATACAATTGACCATGTTTAATCTTTTTCAATTGTAACTTAAGAGTGTCATGAGCATGTTCAATAATGCCTTGACCTTGTGGATTATAAGGAATTCCCGTTTTATGCTGAATAGCAAATTGTACACAAAAGTCATGAAATGAGTGAGAAGTATACCCAGAACCATTATCAGTTTTTAAAATCTTAGGAGTTCCAAGTGCTGAAAAGCAATGAATGCAGTGAGTGATGACGTGTTTAGTACTTTCACCAGTAAGAGCAGAAGCAAAGAGAAAACCAGAAAATGTATCTATGGTAACATGAACATATTTTGACTGTCAAAATTCAGGAATGTGAGTAACATCCATCTGCCATAATTGATTAGGGACAAGTCCACAAGGGTTAATCCCCACATGTGGTACCTGAGGCATAGTGGGACATTGAGGACAGCAGCAAATGATATCCTGAGCAGCTTCTCTAGAGATACCAAATCGCAGGCGCAAACCACTACCATTTTGATGATGTTTAGCATGAGCTTGTTGAACAAGCTCCACATCAGAGAAAGCTACAATCTTTGTATGAAGATCAGCCAAATTATTTCCTTGAGCAAGGGGTCCAGGTAGGCTAAAATGTGGTCTTATATGAGCCACAAAGAATTTCTTTGTCCTGGCAATAATGGAAGCCTGTATTTGAGAAAACACTTCATGGACTATACTATTAGAAGTTTTTATACCAGGAACAGTTTCTAACACACATAAAGCAGAAAATACATAAAAACTATCAGTATAAAGATTAAATTCTTGATTGGGAAATCCTTGAAAAACTAAAGCAACAGCCTGAAGTTCGGCAACTTGTGCTGAAGACTGGGAAGTATGAACAACTATGGTTTTCCCATTAGGAGGCACTTCCATTGGAAGAGCCATCTGTGAAAATCAACAAAGCATTTGGCAAAGGAACAGAGTTTGTAACCTTAGGGTATATAATATCAGTAGTTTGAAGAAATTGTAGAAGCTTATGCTTAGGATAATGAGAATCAATAGAACCTGAATAATTAGCAAGGGCAATGCCCCATGCATCAGAAGTTTGAAACAACCAATCAACTTGAGATTTACTAAAAGGAACTATTATTGTAGCAGGTTCTTTCCCC
>NW_008347312.1:1950980-1981385 GCF_000622305.1 Nannospalax galili
TTCTGATTTGAACCTACAAGTAAAAGGAAATAAGAGACAAAACTGATCAAAGATTACTAATAAAGGGATACAGAGGAAATGAAAAACAAGGCGGTTAAAGTTGTAAAATCTGGCATCTAATGTTATGTCCTTGAAGCTTCCAAAAAGGCAGGGAAAAGCATTAATGACCTATAAGTAAACAGGCTTCCGAAGCAACCATCAACAAGCTGAGTTTGGACGTAGAACCATCCCCCATATGCAAGAAACAGGTAGTTGATCCAGAAGCAGGTAGAAACAAATTATGTAACTAAGGTAACATGAAACAAAGCGTAAAAACTCAGAGCAGGCAGCTATAGAAACTTAAACTTTAAAAGACAAAGTGAAAAGAGCTTTGCTTAGTCCATTTGTAAGAGAAATGACTTAATTATAATGTGTTGTGAATTATAGCAACTAGTACCAGTACATCTAATTAAAGGATTTAAATTGAGAAGTGCGCACAATATTAAATGGATCCAAACAGTAAGACATACAAGACATATAAAACAGACTAAACACATATTTTAAGCAACACTGCACAAGTTGGTGGATGTATTTTGAACTTTAAACATAAGCATGTGAGCAGAGAATAAACATCCAAGGACATTGGAAAGAAAACTTGACAAAAAAAAAAAACTGAAAGTGAGTATCCAAGGAAAAAAGAAGTGAGATCAATGATGTTAAACTTATAGAAATTTTAAGGGATACACAATAATCTGTAATTTAGAAGAAGTTTGTTATAAAAACACAATTAGTAGCAAATATTAGGGTGGAGATTGGCTCCTCTTTCTATATCCTGAAAGAAATTTGTCCTGCAGATCTCGTGTTGTCTTATCTAGGCCAATATTTACCTTTGTTATAGCGAGGGCACATTGAAGGGGCTTTTCCCTCTCTGAAGTTAGAATTGCTGCGAGGGCAACTGTTGTGAAAGTGACCATTTTGTTCATAATTACAGCATTTTTTACCTCACTGTTGAAATACAATATCTTGTACAGATTTGCCCCGCAAAGCAGCAGCTATAGCTATTCCCTGTATATAGGAAGGCCCAATATCAGAACAAAGTCTAATATAATCAGACACGTTGCCTTTCTTTTTATGCAGCCTAAGTGCAGCTTGACATGCAGAGTTAGCATTTTCATAAGCCAAATGTTTTATTATGAATGATCTTACATTACTGTCTCCGATAAGTCTTTCTGCAGCCTGTGAAAGTCTAGACACAAAATCTTGATAGAGCCCCTCTGGACCTTGTCTAATCTTAGCCAAGACCTCAGTCTGCTGGCCAGACATTGGCAGATCGTTCCAGGCCTTTTTCGCTGCAGCACTAGTTTGGGCATAGACAGCAATAGGAAAGTTTATTTGTTGGTCCGTCTCCCTATACTGGCCTTCATCTGCAAGCATTTCAAAAGTAATAGGGATATTTTGAGCACTATTAAGGTCAGCGGTAACCTGACAGAATTCTCCAAATTCTGATTTCCATAAAAGAAAATCTCCTCCTGACAGACAGGCTCTGGCTATTTGCTTCCAATCATTAGGAGCCAAAGCTTCAGTAGTCATAGATTCTAACACAGCCTGAGTAAAAGGAGCTGTAGGCCCATACTGTGTACAAGCAGATTTTAACTCTCTTAATCGTTTAAATGGAAAAGGAATATGCGTCCAACTCCGTTTCCCAGTCCATCATCTTGTTCCATAACTGGAAGACTGAATTCAGATATATCATCTCCCTCTGCAGCCACTTTCTGCACAACCCTTTGTAATGGTGACAGAAAAGACTTAGGACAAGAAGGAGCAGAGGAATTGTTTACCGTGGCAGTTACAGGTTTATCTCCTATCTCTGGGGGATCTAGTCCTGCAAGAATAAGAGCAGAAGGAGTAGAGGAGCCTTGGAAAGGTCCTGCTTGTCCACAGACTGGGCTGTTGAAGGCAAACTAATGTCCTCAGCATAATTGTCTTGCAAATTGTTAAACGAAATATCATCTAGTTTACAGTCTGGGGGAGCAGAAGGTTGGCCAACATAAACAAATCCACACTCATCAAGCAACTTGTCTAAGGAATCTTGAATCAAGATCCAGAGGGTAAAAGTATCTATTGGAACCTGTATTGGTTCTTTTTTATCATAATAATTTTGTAACTCTATTTTTAATTTTTGCCATGTTTTTATAGTTAAGGTACCCTTTTTAGGAAACCAAGGACAGACCTCTCCTGCAAGATTTATGAAATTACTTAATGTTTGTAAGCCCACATCGGCACCTCTTACCTGAAGCATATTTTTAAGCATATGTATAAAAAACAGATGACTACTACCTTGTCTCATATTCTTGGTATAAAAGAAGAATATCAACCTAAAAGAAAAATACCCTAAGAGGTGTCTCCTCGTTGAAGTGTGCACTCCAAGGTCTGAAGACAGACTGGCCTGTAAGCAAAAGAGGTATACCAAGCAGGTGTCCAAGGTAACAATCAACAAACAAGAGAGAGACAGGACTCTCCCCTGTTCCAGAAGACTGCTGAGTCCATGGCACAATAGCCTCAAGACAGGGCACCGCTGCATCATCACGCTGGGCCACAGCTTCAAGCAACTAAGCCCTGATCCCAGACTACCTGCCAAAAAACCCCCAGACAGCCTCACCTAGATATTCAGATTCTATCAAAATTATAGAATGTATCAACTTGTGCAAACAAGAACAGAAAAGAATCTTAACATGAACTCTCAAGATTTAGAAACATAGCAAAAACAGAAAGTTGTATAAAAGTGCAAATAGGAACACAAAGTTTTGTTACTATTCAGTAGGATAGTAAAACATTTTAAAAGGAAATGTTAAGAAAACTTATGTAAAATGAAATCTACCAACCTACTGTTAGAAAGCCTGGCACAGGCTCCATCATAGACCTACCTGGCACCCCACCCCAAACCTCTTTGGTGGCACACAACTGCATCGCTCTGGGCTGCAGCTTCAAGCAGCTACACGCCATCCAAGAAAGGCCTAGGGGAAATGCGGGCAACCAGAACTACAATAATATCGAGCAGCAGCACCAGGTGGAATCTAGAAACAAGTATAGTCAAGGGCAACATAAATACACACAATAGGTTGTCAAGGTAACATAAAACAAATCCATGGAACAACAAGGTGAAAACAGGTAACCATGGATACACAAACAAACTTGACACTTGAAATGGACCAAGCAAATCAAAGAAAATTTGTAACTGATTCCTAATTTTTTAATTAAAAAGTGCGCACAAGCTAATTGACGTCTTTAAAATGAATGGATCCAAGATAGAAATTTAAAGTACTCCAAAAAACTCACCATAAGTAACTTCTGCCACAAGCTGCTCATTCAGAGTGCTCAGGATGCCACCACCCATACCTGAGCCACCGACCTGTGCAGTCGGGAAGGAGCACAGCACAAGAAGACAAAGGAAAGTTTCGTAAGTGCCATTTTCCAAACAGAGCCCTACCAGGCTCAAAACGAGGGAAATTAGAATTTTTAATGGTACCAATAAGTCAAATTAGTAAATTTAAAAAGCACAACATGTCAGGAATGGCACCCGATGCAGATCTGCAAAAGCACAGTGTCGACAATACCGGGGCACACCAATTGCATGTCCCAAAGCATCACTGTAGACGGCCCTGGTCAGCCTCGGGAACAGCCCTCATACTGTTCCCAACTCAGATCAATCTGCATCGGAATTTGAATTCCAAGTCTGCTTCCACAGGACCCAGCATGGTTGATCTGGATCCGGGTCACCCTTTAAGGGACCCAAGGAGACTGACCCCTGAGGTGGAAGCCTTTTTTAGCCAGAGAAAATCCTGCATGCCAAGGCACTAAAACTTGCAGGCTGCTCTCAGATCCTTTCACAGGGTCAGAGGGTCGGTCTGAATCTAGAAAATTCTTGAGAACAGAAGGCTTGTGAGAACTGGCATGAGTCTGAACAGAAAGGACCGGTTTCTGTCCAGAGTCAGTGTCTCACATTTACATCCTATTCTACAACAAGAAGGCAAACAGAAACACATCTAGGTCTGATTTTCTGAGAAAGAATTTAAAGTTAGCCATTTATGCCTTCTTTCTCACCAAACTCTGAGAGCCTGGAACCGAGTAGGGAGGAGGAAGCTTTGGATAAAAAACTCTGCAAACTTGTGCTAAGACTTCACGCCTCAACTCAGAAATTTTATAAAGATTAATTGCCTTTCTAGATGTATGAAAAAGCTGGCTTGGAAACAATCTTCTTGGACAGCAGTCAGCAAACGCTCTAACAAATGTCCAAGTAGCCCAGAAGTCAAGTGAAATGGCTTCTCCTGTCTGAAACGCCTTTTTCACTTTTTTCCTGACTCTGTCCCCTACTTTAAAATCTAAAAATCTCATACCAGGAAACCATGAACCGAACTCTGAAACTTGCAACCTATAACTATAAAAAATATACTGAAGGAAAGAAGGGAAAATGACATACTTACCTAACAAAATCATACTTACTCAAAAAACAATTTTCTCCTCAAAAAGTCTGTCTTAGAAGCCTGGTACCAGGGGTCTTCAGGCCCCATGTTGGGCACCAATTGTCGAATGCCCCCCAAGCCGACCAGGCTTGGGTCTTCAACAAAAGAAGAGTCAAGACAAAGGTCTTGATTTTATTACAAAAAGTTTAATTCTTAGCAGTCAGGTGAGCAATCACAGAATCACTATTTTTTTGTGAGGAACACATCTTATATAGGACTCAGATTTGGGGTAACCAAGGAATCACCAAGGAATCACGATGGATATACTACTAACAAAAAGTAACTATGGACGCAGCAGGTTGCTGCATTACCTCACCAACTCCGGTGCCCGAAGACTGAACTGAAACTAACTTTCTAGAAGACCTGATTTATCATGGAGGCACAGCCTGTCAGCTCAAACCGCAGAAGCAGAGAGCTCAGAAGCTCTTAAAGTGGCACTCTACTTTTTTCCAATGCTTATGTCAAGCATGGCTCCCGACAAACCACCATGTAGAGAACCCTAGGACACAGAATTTGAAAGAACAATCATAAACATGATCAAAGAACTACAAGAAAACATGGACAAAGAACTCAAAGAGGAAAGGCATAAACTTTTGAGGGAAGCTCAAGAATATACAAATATGTGGCTTAATGAAATATCAAAAACAATTCATAATTTGAAAAGCAAATTCACTAAAGAGTTGTGAAGAAAACCCAAATGGAAAGGAACACAGAACTGAAAGACTCAATAAACCAATTAGAAACAACAGGAGACAGTCTCACAAGCAGAATGAATGAACTGAAAAACAAAACTGGAGGATAAAGTTGAAGATCTTGACTCCTTAAGCAAAGACTAAGCAAAAATTAAAAAAAAGGAATGGAATACTCAGGAAATGTGGGACAACATGTAATGACCAAATCTACGTATTATAGGCATACAGGAAGGAGAAGGATTATAAAAGAAAACTTCCCTAAATTAAGGAAAGATATACCTATAGAGATTCAAGAAGCACAGAGAACACCATTAAGACATGATCAGAACAGAAGGTCATATCATAATAAAAACATTAAATGTACAGAACAAAGAGAGGGTACTGAAAGCTGCTAGAGAAAAACAACTCACATATAAAGGGAAACCCATCAGTATTACAGCTGAGTTTTCAGTGCAAACTATTAAAGTCAGAAGAGCCTGGAACAAAGTAGTCCCAGTTCTAAACAACCATGGATGCCAACCCTAAATACTTTATCCAGCAAAACTATCTATCAAGGTTAAAGAGAAACAGAAAAATTTCCAAAACACAAATAGGCTAAAAGAATTCATGTCTTCCAAACCAGCACTACAGAGAATACTTGAAAGGAAATAGCCAGAGCCTGTTTGTCAGGAGGAGATTTTCTTTTATGGAAATCAGAATTTGGAGAATTCTGTCAGGTTACTGCTGACCTTAATAGAGCTCAAAATATTCCTATTACTTTTAAAATGCTTGCAGGTGAAGGCCAGTATAGGGAAATGGACCAACAGATAAACTTCCCTATTGCTGTTTATGCTCAAACTAATGCTGCAGCAAAAAAGGCCTAAAACAAGCTGCCCACCGCTGGCAGGCAGACTGAGGACCTGGTTAAGATTAGGCAGGGTCCTGATGAGTTATATCGGGATTTTGTATCTAGGCTTTTAACAGCTGCAGGCAGACTCCTTGGTGACTCTGATGCAAGTTTACAGTTTGTGAAACATTTAGTTTATAAAAATGCTAATTCTGCCTGTCAAGCTGCTCTTAGACCATATAGAAGGAAAGAAAATTTGTCTGATTATATCAGACTTTGTTCTGACATTGGCCCTTTCTATACACAAGGCGTGGCCATAGCTGCTGCTCTGCAAAACAAACCTATAAAAGATGTCTTATTCCAACAGCATAGTAAGAAAAAATGTTTTAGATGTGGCCAACCGGGACATCTTCAAAATCAATGCCCTCGTGGTAACTGTACTTTCAAAAACAGAAAAGGTCCTCCTGGGCGCTTTCATGACAAACCTAGGATGTTACAAAATAAACCTCAAAACTACATTAGATATCATCCGGGAAACGGGAGAAGGCCAGCCTCAGGCCCCTAGACAATACGGGACATTTCAGAAGAAAACAGTCCATTTCGGAACTTCTCCGAGCACAATCAGGTAATTCAGAATTAAATCTCAGTACCTCCATTTATGCAGTAATTACTCCAAATATGGGTATACAAGCCTTACCAACAGGAGTTTTTGGTCCTGTGCCTCCAGGGTCAATAGGTGTAATATTAGGCACCAATAGCATGTCCATGTCAGGAGTATTAGTCTCTCCTGGAATCATTGATACAAATTACCAGGGAGAAATAAAGATTATGCTACATTCGCCTTCAAAGATTTCTGTTATTCAACAAGGACAAAATTTCGCGTGGTTAATCTTGCTTCCTTTTTTTTCCTTTCCAAAAGGAACTAAAAAAAACTCGAGGCTTGAAGTCCTCTGATACATATTGGGTTCAAAAAATTCACAAACATCAGCCAGAATTAAGTTTAACCATTAATGGAAAACGCTTCATAGGTTTGCTTGATACAGGTGCAGATGTATCTGTAATCTCAGAATAGCATTGGCCTAAAGCATGGCCCAAGAAGCCTACTATTACTCATCTGCAAAGTATAGGTCAAAGTATAAATCCAAAACAAAGTAGTGATAAACTTCATTGGCAGGATGATGAGGGACATGAAGGTCTGTTTATTCCTTACATACTTTTTGGTTTGCCTATCAATCTTTGGGGTTGAGATGTTATGTCCAAAATGAGAGTTTGTCTTTCCAGTTCCAACAACCAAGTTGGGCCTTCCCAATCATCATCACACTTTGGTACCCCACAGCATTTTTAATTGAGGTCGCTGAGCAGCCTGCACCTCATGCAGATCCAATTATATGAGAATCTGAAGACCTTGTATGGGTGCCTCAGTGGCCTCTGTCAACAGAAAAAATAGTTGCTGTTGAGCAGTTAGTGCAGGAACAACTCAATGCAGGACATATTATGCCCTCTAATTCTCCTTGAAATTCTCCTATATTTGTCATAAAAAAAATCTGGTAAATGGAGATTGTTACAAGATCTTTAAAAAATTAATAAAAGTATAAAATCTATCGGAGCTTTACAACCAGGTTTACCTTTGCCTTCTGCTATACTGCAAAATACTTATAAGATTATTTTAGATTTAAAGGATTGCTTTTATACTATTCCTTTGGCTCCACAGGATTGCAAAAGATTTGCTTTTAGCATACCCTCAGCTAACTTTAAAAAACCTCTAAAGAAATATCAATGGGTGGTCTTGCCTCAAGGCATGGCTAACAGTCCTACTTTGTGTCAAAAGTTTGTGGCTCATGCCATTCAGAAGGTATGTGAGTATTTTAAACCAGTGTACATTATTCATTATATGGATGATATCTTACTAGCTCATCAAGATGAGGATTTGCTTCTACAGGTTTTTCTTTCCATCCAGGAAGCTTTACAACAATTTGGCTTACAAACAGCTCCTGAAAAAGTGCAGAGACATCCTCCTTATTCCTATTTGGGTCATGTTCTTTATCCTAAGAAAATCAAACCTCAAAAGATTCAGATCAGAAAAGGTAATTTTAAAACTTTTAATGATTTTCAGAAGTTATTGGGAGACATTAATTGGTTATGACCTTATCTAAAACTCACAACCTATGATTTACGCCCTTTATTTCAGATTCTGGTAGGAGATTCTGATCCTACATCATTAAGGGAACTTACTCCAGCAGCACCTAATACATTGAAAAACGTTAAATCTGCTATTACTGAACAGCAGTTATGCTATATAAACTATAATGAGCCTTGGGAGGCTTACGTTTTTGCTACCAAACATACTCCCACTGCTGTTGTATGGCAGGGTGGTCCATTATTATGGATCCACTTACCTGTCTCCCCTGCTAAAGTTTTACTTCCATATTTTGAAGTTATATCTACTTTGATTCAGCTCATCAGATCTGAATCTACTAAGTATTTTGGACAGAAACCTGCTAAAATCATAGTTCCTTTTAGTAAATCTCAGGTTGATTGGTTGTTTCAAACTTCTGATGCTTGGGAAATTGCCCTAGCTAATTATTCAAGTTCTATTGATAATCATTATCCTAAACATAAGCTTCTGCAGTTTTGTCAAACCACTGATCTTATATTTCCTAGTTACAAGCTCTGTTCCCTTGCCAAATGCTTTGTTGATTTTCACAGATGGCTCTTCCAATGGACGTGCCTCCTATGTTGCTGACAGAAACGCTGTAGTGGTTCATACTTCGCAGTCTTCTGCACAGGTTGCTAAACTTCATGCTGTGGCTTTAGTGTTTCAAAGATTTCCAGATCAAGAGTTTAATCATTATACTAATAGTTTTTATGTATTTTCTGCTTTATGTGTATTGAAAACTGTTCCTGTTATAAAAACTTCTAATAGTATGGTACATGAATTGTTTTCTCAAATACAGTCTTCTATTATTGCCAGGACAAGGAAATTCTTTGTGGCTTATATTAGACCACATTCTAGCCTACCTGGACTTCTCACTCAAGAAAATAATTTGGCTGATCTTCATACAAAGACTGTAGCTTTCTCGTGCGGCTTCAGTTTGGTATCTCGAGAGAAGCTGCTCGAGATATTGTTTGCCGCTGTCCTCAACATCCTACGGTTGCTCAAGTCCCACACGTAGGGATTAACCCTCGTGGGCTTATCCCTAATCACTTATGGCAGATGGATGTCACTCACATTCCTAAATTTGGACGGTTAAAATACGTTCATGTCATTATTGATACATTTTCTGGTTTTCTCTTTGCTTCTGCTCTTACTGGTGAAAGCACTAAACACGTCATCACTCACTGCATTCATTGCTTTTCAGCACTTGGAACTCCCAAAATCTTAAAAACTAATAATGGTTCTGGGTATACTTCTCACTCATTTCATGATTTTTGTGTACAATTTGCTATCCAGCATAAAACAAAAATTCCTTATAATCCACAAGGTCAGGGCATTATTAAACATGCTCATGGTACTCTCAAGTTACAATTAAAAAAGATTAAACATAGTCAACTGTATACCCAGTCACCACAAAATCAATTAAATCATGCTCTCTTTGTTTTAAATTTCTTAACCCTGGATGCCCAAGGTTGCTCTGTGGCTGATAGATTGTGGCATCCCTCTTCTTCCACAGATTATGCCAAAGTCAAATAAAAGGATCCTTGTACAGGACTCTGACATGGACCAGATCCTGTCCTCATTTGGGGGAGAGGGCATGTTTGTGTTTTTCCACAGGATGCTGACAGTGCAAGTTGGTTGCCTGAACACCTTGTTAGGTTTGCAAAATCTCTGGATTCTACGCCGCCACCTGTGTCATCCCGTTGCACCAACTGTTGTCGCCATCCTGCTCTTCTTTGCCTGGACTGTTTCCACCACCTGGTGCCCACCGTTCTACTTCTCTGGACTTTGGCTATGATGCATCAATACCCTACTTGATTGATGGCCTTTCCACATGATTTGTGCACCATTGTTATGATCATTTATGTATTACACCTTCCTTTCTGTACACCCTCTGTGCCCTTGGGTTGTTAGTTTCATGCTTTTTCCCAACTCTACATTGGTGTCCTTTTATTTTACACTTAAGAGGGGGGAATTAGGCCTATGCAGCCTAAGCCTACAGCGACCTAATGGACCGTAGGCTAAAGCCTACCATAGACTAAAAATTTAAATTTCCTACTTTCAGTGGCACACCTTTGCAAACATACTTTGCAAAAGTATGACAGGTAAGATCTTCTTAGAGTAAAGCGGGTCACCAGCTGCCTCCAATGGCTTTCACTCTGGTAGAGGACAATCTAAGACAGGCACGGTCTTTCCATCCCAGTCTTGGCATGTACTTCATCTTTAAAAAATATAAAAAGAAAGGGGGAAATGTCGGGAGCCATGCTTGACTTAAGCATTGGAAAAAGTAGAGTGTCACTTTAAGAGGTTCTGAGCTCTCCACTTCAGTGGTCAGAGCCGACAGGCTGTGCCACCATGATTAATTAGGTCTCCTAGAAACTTAGTTTCGTTTCAGTCTTCGGGCACAGGAGTTGGTGAGGTAATGCAGCAACTGGCTGCGTCCGTAGTTACTTTTTGTTAGTAAAATATCCACGGTGATTCCTTGATGATTCCTTGGTTACCCCAAATCTGATTCCCATATAAGATCTGTGTTCCTCACAACAAAAAGCCATTCTGTGATTGCTTACTTGACTGCTAAGAATTAAACTTTTTATAATAAAATCAAAACCTTTGTCTTGACTCTTTTCTTGTTGAAGACCCAAGCCTAATGGGCTTGGGGGGCGTTCGACACTGGATTCCTGGAAACCATGTGACCCTGACAGTTGCAATTTCACCCTAGGCTCAAGCCTGTCTCCCACATGGTAGCACACGTCTTTGACCCTGGCACTTGGAAGGCAGAGGCAGGTGGATCTTTGCGAGTTCAAGGCCAGCCTGGTGTACGTAGTGAGTTCCAGGTCAGCTGGGGCTATAGGGAGACCCTGTCTCATAGGGACCAAAAAATAAATAATAAAAGACTATGGAACAAAAGAGATAGTTCTTAAAACAAAACACAAATGGCTAGGAAACACTTTATAAATGTTCAACATCTGTTCTCTTGATCTTAGCCAGTCTGACTGGGGTAAGCTGAAATGTTAAATTGGTTTTAATTTGCATTTCCTTACTTACTAATGATGTTGAACACCTTTTAAGATGCTTCTTAGCCATCTTTATTTCTTCTTTTGAGAACTCTCTGTTCAGCTCTTTAGCCAGTCTTTTAACTGGGTCACTTCTTTTCTTGAGTCTTTGTTTTTTGAGTTCTTTATATATTCTGGATGTTAAACCACTGTCATATGTGTCGCTTGTGAGGATTTTCTCCCTCTCTGTGGGTTTTCTCTTCACTTGCTTCGTTGCTTCCTTGGATATACAGAAGCTTTTTAGTTTAATTAGTTCCCATTTGTTGATTCTTGACCTTATTTGCTGATACCAAATGTTGGAGAGGATGTAGGGAAAGGGGAATGCTCATCTACTGCTGGAGGGAATGCAAACTTGTCCAACCCCTATGGAAATCAGTGTGGAGAACCTTTAAAAAAATACAAATGAACCTACCATTTGACCCAGTTATACTGCTCCTTGGCATATACCTGGAGAACTCATCCTATCACAGAGACACTTGTACATCCATGTTTGTTGCTGCTCTTTTCACAATAGCTAAGAGATGGAAGCAACCTAAGTGTCCCTTGACTGACAAGTGGATAATGAAAATGTGGTACCTTTATACAATAGAGTTCTACTCAGCAGTAAAGAAAGATGAAACCATTAAATTTGCAGGCAAATTGATGGAACTAGAAACTGTTATACTAAGTGAAGTAACACAGGCTCAGAAAAACAAATGACATATGTTCTCCCTCATATGTGAATCCTAGCACCAAATCCTTAGAAGTGAGTATGTATCCAGACATAACTACAGGAACGAGGATAATGAAAAGGAACCAGGGAGGTAAAGGAAAAGAAAGAACCTGAGAGAGAACAGTAGGAAACAGGTGTTATTAATGGAGATATGGATAAAAATGGGGTTACTTAAATGAGAGGGGGGAGGGAGGGTTATACAAGGAACCTTGGGGATAAAGGGAAGAAGGAGCTCAAGAGAGGTGGGACCATAGGAGAAGGGTGAAATGTGGAAAATGTGGTCACTTTAAATGGGGAAACCATGGTGGAAGGGTTAGACAGTGAGAGAGATAAATAATGCCTAGCTAGTTAAAAAAAAAACCAGAGGGAACCATATTAGACCAACAACCTACTGACAAATTATATATCGTTATCTCTACATAAGTCCATGTACCTAGCTGAAGGATACATGACAAGAAATAGTGATAGAAAGGAGATACCTTCCTTTGAGTTGTTGGTCAGGGGGGTCCAAGAGACTCCCAAAATTACTTGGGCTATTGCCACAGCCCTTGATGGCCTCCCAGAACTTGAAGGTAAGACACTACTGCCGAAATAGAACAGGCATCAGACACAGGATTTGGAGAAATGGAGCTGCAACTGACCTGGAAGCCATTTCCCCTGAAGGAGGGCTCTCACAGCTTTGGAGAATGCTATGAAAGTGCCCAGGGAAAACATCATCAGATGATCCAGCACCAGCTTCAAGACCAAATCACCACATCAACAGCCAGCACAGCATACTCCATTGGTGCAGTGGTGGCACTTTTGTCTTGGGGGCAATCAACAGCTACTTAATTTGACTAAAAGCCCACTCAAAGGGAGGAAACTCGTGTGGTACTATAATATAACCTAATACACATGGCCAGAGTGGTCACAGATCTTAGAGAAAACCCCCAAACTCTCACATTGCTAGACTAATGTGATTTCTTACTATGTACAAAATATGTATCCTTATATTTACAGACAAATATCCCAGTCACCACCCATCAAAGAAGCTCATTTTGCAGCAATCAGAGACTAATACCAAGTACCACAACTGATCACACACAGATATTGTCTATGAATTGCCCAGGCCTAAGGGACACATCTGCAATGTAACCTCTACACCTAAGGCTCATGGAACATAGAACAGGATAAAGAAGAGGACACCAAGGAATCAGTTCTCAGTAATGAAGCTCCCTCATGCAGTGGAGGGCCAGGAACACAAAAGGTCACAAATGGGCAAAGTGTAGAGATCAAGAGTCTGCTGAATGACGGTCCTTGGACAGGACCCCTTTACTAACCTTCATCCACCTAAGGTTCAGGGAACACCTCAGAAGAGGGAGCAGAAAGATTGTAAGAGCCAGGGAGGATGCACGATCATATGGAAACAGAGTCCTACAAGCTCCTGGGAACCTGCTTATATGTCAGCATACACAAGTCCCATGCAAACTCAGGCAGACAGTAACCCAGCATAGAACTGGGAAAATGAACAGCAGATCCTAATCTTATCTAAAAGAATGTTGGCAACTGATTGCTGCTAGGTGAAGAAGAGCTGATCTTCCTAAAACAAGGGACTCTAGATAGGCTGACTAGACTCAGTGGATGGACTTGCACTGGGGAATGGCTTGGGGCACTGACAACAGAGGGATGACAGAGTACATGGGCTCCAATGTCGGGGGGGGGCTATGGGAGGTGCCATCTTGGATGGGGGTATAAAGATGATTAACATTGTTTGGGGTGTTCTGTATGAAACACGCAAAAAAAAATCAATAAAAAATAGGACTACCACGTGACCCAGTTATGTGATCCAGAGATACTAGTACTAGATGTATACCCAGATACCCAGGGAAACCAAGTCAGAACACAGCAGAGAAACTTGGACATGCACATTTATGGCTGCATTATTTACAAGAACCTAGTTATGGGATCAGCCTAGGTGCCTAAAAAACGTTCAACATTGCTAGATATCAGAGAAATGGCGATTACAACTACCTTAAGATTTCATCTCACCCCAGTCAGAAGGTCTATCACTAAATACACAAATGAAAACAAATGCTATGTGGATGTGGGGAAAATAGAATCCTTCTATACTATTGATGAGAGTGTAAACTGGTGCAGCCACTTTGGAAATCAGTCTGGGACCTTCTCAAAAAACTAGAAATAAAACTACCATATGACTCAGCGATATAACTTCTGGGCATACACCCAAAAGACTTTATATCATAATACAAAGATACAGGTACAGGAACTGGAGAGTTGACTCAGCAGTTAAGAACATTGACTGCTCCTACAGAGGACCCAGGTTCAATTCCCAGCGCCCACATGGCAGCTAACAACTGTCTGTAACTCCAGTTCCAGGGAAATCCGACAGCCTCTTCTGATCTCTGCTGGCACTGCATGACATGACTGTACTTACATGCATGCAGGCAATACACTCTACATACAAAATGAAAATAATAAATAAAATATTTTAAAGGAAGCACAAATTTTGCTATGTGTACAGCAGTACTAATAATGTCCAATGTTTCCAAGTGCAATTTCATGTCTCACAATGAAACCTAAGGGAGAAGAACCTCCTGGCAGGCCACACAAATCTTGTGATTACTCAAGGAAACACTTGTAACCAGTTAGTAGCTGAAGAGAATATAAATAAGGTATCTAGAAAAAAAAGGTTCTGTCTTGAAAAAGGGCAGAGATTTTCTTGTAGAGATGATTTAATGGAGAAAATGCTTAAAATTTCAGGTTCCAGCCATGAAGCTTGGAAATGTGTAATGTTCAGTGCTCTAATATATACTGCATACATAATTTGGGACAACTTACTTAATATCTTTAAACTTTAAAGAACACCAGTTCCAGTAACTAAAGTTATTATAGAAATTTAGATAATTTGGGTCAAGTATTTAGATAAATTCTTGCCAAAATCATGGTTTCAATAATGTAATAAATTATTACAATTTTTAAAATAAATAATTTCTGAAGAACCTACCTACAAAGCTTTCAGTCAAACATTCTTTAACTATGGAAAATGTAGGAGACTTACAACAATTTCAGGATTTAGGACCATGACAGCACACTATGAACCCAAGTATAAATGAAAATTCTGTGGTATATTTTATAAAGCAAAACATCTTTGTATTTTTACCTACTACCCGAAAGGTTAAGCAAATTACTGGTAGATAACCTTCCCCTCCCCGCTACACACACTCAGAGTATTCTCCATCAATAATAATAATGGCCTTGAAGGATGACTCTTGCCTCTGATTCAGCTGCCTTTATGAAGAGAGAAGAAGAAAATCACATGGCTAGACCTTCCAGTTAGGACCTTCCTTTGAAGGCAGTGTGGGCAGGTCTTCATCTACTAGCAGTCTTTTTCTGTTTTTAAGAGACTTACCTTCCACTTTGTGAAGTTTTTGTTTTTTAGCTTTTAACATAATCTCAAGATTTCTGGTGAAATTCAGGGTCAAATCAGGATCTCCAGAAACTGAAAAAGGCACAACAGTTTCACCATATTGTTCCAAATTCATTTCCCTGGCAGGCGTTTGGGGTGCTGGGAACCTTATTTCTGTCCTCAGAAGATACATGAGACCCAAAAGTGCCAGCAACTGCAGCAACAGCACTTTCCAGCTGCACCAGGAGAACAGTGCCCTTTTAATGCACATCGCTTGGAACTGCTGGATGAAAAGAGCCCACTGCAAGAGGAGAATGATGGTATTACAGTGATATACACCTTAACGCAATTCATTAGCTCATGTCTTCAGTCCTGTAATAACAGATGTGCATAAGAAGGAACACAGCTAAGAGACTAGGTAGTGTATATTATTGGTATAGTGTCTGCATTGAAGGAATTAAAGCTTGGCACCCAAGCTAATTATTATGAAAGTCCCAGAAAAGCGACTTTTAGCAAGAGCATGTTCATAGTATCTCTTCACAGAATATCACATCTGTTCTCATAATGTTAAATCACCATCTTTCAACACTTTGTTTCATAGATGTTCAATATTTCATTTATGGTTTTTGCATGAAATGTGCATATATAACATGCTTCTATTACAAGGTTTGAATTTCTGTGATCTACAGGACAATAGAACATCAGGAACAGAAGGGGAATTTAATTTTAAACTGTGATGTGTTTAATATATTTTTACTTAACCTTAAATTTAAAAAAATTCCAATTGTTAATTTGAAAATGTACATAAATATACAATTTGGTCTATTTCCAAACTTTTGGGACGATCTGCATTTGACTTTGGATTTGTTTTTCAGATGAATAATGGAGACTCTGGCTTTAAATGCAGACTTTTTTGGAAAGGTGTCTGAAAGTTAAAGAAAAACATATTGAGCATCTTATAATTTTAATTATGCTCACTTTATTCTTCCCAATGCTTAGATACCCCATAATCCAAAGAATTAATAATTCTAATCAACCAGTATGTCCTGAATTAAAGAAACTATATTGATGTTCTATTTGACAAGAAATAAGGTAAAGTGCAGAGGGACTTCCAGGCTTTTAAAAGATCTTATTTTTCTTCCTAGAATGAGAAGTGTCTTAACCTGGTCATGAACTTTCCTGGACTTATCTGCCAAACCAAACCCCTCAAAAAAGTAAGTAAGAGAAAACCAGAAAATGAGCCAGGCAGCTCATCTGTGTCTCTCCAAGAGCAGAAGTGGGAAGAGCGGCAGAACCAGAGGAGGCAGCATGCTGTGGCAAAGCACCAGAGCAAGGCAATGCATGCAAGGAAGAGTTTACTGGGCTTTCAGTTCCAGAGAGCCAAGAATCCATCGGGGGGAGGGGTGGGCAGGAAGCAGCCAGAGCAGAAAACTGAGTGCTAGAATCTTTGAGCACGCGCAGGAAGCATGAGGACAGACTGGAAATAGGACATGGATAAGAACTCCCAAAGCCTACTCCAGAGACGAGCTTCCTCCAGCCAGGCTGCACCTCCTAAACCTCAGAAACTGTGCCACCAACTGGGGACAAAGTGTTCAAATACTAGGAGCCTATGGGGACACTGTCATTCAAACCACCAAGAGAGTGACTTTTCCTAAGGGCTGATTCCTGTCAGGCAGGCATTACCCAGTTCACATTTTACTATATTTAGCTCACTGAAATGGCCTCAGGAGAATGAAACTGATGCATGTATATGTTAACTGGCTTGGCCAAGGACAAACAGTCAGCAAGTGATCGAGGAAGCATTTCAATTCTAACTCAAGATTCCAGATACTAGTTGTACACGTGTTTGCTCTAATTCACAACTGGCTGTCAAGCCCCTCAGTGAAAACCTAAGAGATGCTTCCAAGAAACTTGGACAGATACATCCACCATCTAACAATCTCTAGCCCCACACCCCAAATTGTAAGGAAGATAAACGAGGAGAGCAACGAAACAAATACTAGTCAATCCAATGACATTTCCTGTGCTAGTGAAGGAATGCTGTGGCTTGGCAATGCACAAATTTAATGATTTTTTTGTGTGTGTGCATAAAGAGTGATGGTAATAGCTTGTACGAGGATTCTATTTCAACTCTGAATGAACTAACAGTTCTGAAAATTGAAATAAACCTCCAGGAGGATGATCAACTGTGAAAGTAAAATCTGGGGCCTGCAAGATGGCTCAGCAGGGAAAGGCACTTGCCACCAAACCCGATGACTTCAGTTTGATACCCAGAAATCCACATGGTGAAAGGATGGAACCAGATCTACAAGGTTGTCCTCTGTCTCCATACATGCACGTGCAAGCACACACACATGCACAAAAACACAGGATCTCTATTCATGCAATAAAGGCACTTTTATCTTTGAGGAAATCAACAGCTATCTAATTGGTCTTAAGACTGCTGAATAGAAGGAGACTCATGTGTGATAGTGTAAACATAGCCAAATAAACATAGCTGGAGAGGTCATAGCTCCTAGAGAAAAACCTATATCTGTCAGATTTGTAGGCAAACATAATTTCTTGCTATATTCTAAATATGTATCCTTATATTTACAGACAAGTGTACCTCTCACTGCTCGTCAAAGAAGCTTCTTTTTGCAACAAATGGAGACTATTACAAAGTTCCACAATGGTCAAATACAGAAAATAAGTGTCTGTGAGGTTCCCAGTCCTAAGTGAAACATCTACAATGTAACCTCTATACCTAAGGCTCAGGGTATACAAAGGAACAGGAAACAGAAAGAATATTAATGCATCTCTCAACTCTCACCAGAAAAGCATCCTAATATAACAGGTGGTGATTAATCCAGAAATTTACAACTGGCCAAAGTGTGAAAAATAAGAGGTTGTAGAGCACTCACCTATATCAAACCTCTGCCACCCAAGGCTCAGGGATCATTGTGGAAGAGGGGGTGGAAAAATTATAAGAGCCATTAGTGAGGCACAACCACAAGGAAATAGTGTTTTCTAGACAGCTGGGAAGTTAATCATCTGAACTCACAATAGTGGTAACAGCATGCACAGGACTCACACAAGCTCAAGCCAGACAAAATCCCATCATGGAAGTCTGGGGTGGGAGGAGGCCCCAACCTTAGCTAAGGAGTTACTGGCAACTGATAGCTTCTGGAATGGGGGAGAGTTGGTTTTCTTCAAGGATGTGACACTAGATAGGTTAACCAGGCTCCAGTGGCTGGACCCAAACTGAAAGGCATTTGGCAACACAAATTTGACTCGGTAGGCCTTAACATATATAACAGAATATATGAAATCGGGTGGGGGGCATTAAGAGGGATGTAGACAGGGGAGGGTGTCTAGATAAGATTAAAATATATTGTATGAAATTTGCAAAAATTCAATAAAAATTTAAAATAAATATATGTAATGAAAAATTGTGAGTAAAATCTGGGTTTTACCTATAATATCTTATATCTGAGTTAGAACATTAATGGAATTCTTTTACAAAGAGTGGCCTACATGACTGGGCTTTCTCTGACTAAGAGTTTCAAACTCTCCTGAATTAAAGTTTTAGGAGGAAATGTCCTTTTTTATTATATCCAAATATATACCAGTATTATAGTCTTACTAAAATTGCTCACCCCAGTATTAAATGAATGTCCCCTTGAGTAATTTGGTCTCTCAGAATTTCTGGACATATTCACATTCTGGCTTTCTTTGCTTTTGCTTTCATCCATTGAAGACTGGACAGCCTGATCATTCAACTTGAAGTCTGCCAAATTACTGACCCTACATAAAAACACAGTCAATCATTTAAAAAATTACAAAGAAATAACTTTTCACAGCAGTAGTTCCTAAACAGCTAGTGTTTCAAATATTTTCTCAAATGGAGATAATATTTTAAATGAGGGCTAAGTGCAATGTCAAATTAATGATGGGAAACATGCTCTGGAGTGGGGATGGGAATATACTGTAACTAGTGGCCAATGGATTGCCCAGCATGCCTGAGGCCTGGTAGTGGGGGTTGATCCCTAATATCCAAAATGTTGCATTACTCAAGACTGAACCCAAGGCTTTGAGCATACAAGGAAAGCACTTGGCCATTGAGCTGCACCCCTAGCTCTAAGGAACCAAACTTAACCAAGTTGATTCCAACACATGATTGTTCTTGTTTTAGGTTAGAATTGATAATCATGTCCTACTTTTAAAAAATTATTATTATTTTATGTGTATGAGTGTATTGCCTTCATGTGTGCAACTGCACCCATGCCATCCAATGCCCATGGAGGACAGAAGAGGGCATTGGATCCTCTGGAACTGGAGTTATGGACTATTTTCAGAAAGTGCTCTTAACTTCTGAGCCATCCCTCCAGCCCCTCAATGTTCTAATTTAAAAAAAATATTGAGCTTTTGTGTATTTTATACAATAGCTCTTAATCAAATTTAGACCCTCTCCCCTGTCTGTTCCCCCTCAGCCCCACCCCACACTGGACCTCATGTATACTGTTATACATATTAAGTCATATCCAGTCAAGCATTTGTACTCAGATGGCCTTCAATGCAAGTTCATCCACTGGAGTCTAGTCAGCCTATCTAGAGATCATTAGTGTGGCCTTTCTTTCCCTTACCCAGTAGTGATCATTCTCCAATAGTTTCTGACCTGCCACCCATTTCCCTTGCTCCATTCTGGGCCCTGGTCTGAGTGAGTTGGCTTGAGTCCTGTGCTTGATGCCACTACTGCCTTAAGTTCATATGTGCAGGGTTTCAGTGGCCTGAAAGCCTCTGCTTCCCTGTGCTCTTGGACCAACCTTTGATATTACGGTTTTTCCACCCCTTCTTCCACAATGGTCCCTGAGCCATGGGTGGAGAGTCCTATCCAGGGACACACACTCTGAAGTCTCTTATTCTTTAAATGTTGGCCAGTTGCAGCCTTTTGTGTATATCACACTCTGTTGTATAAGGAGGGTTCAACTGGTGAGAGTTGAGGGATGCACTAGCTTTCATACTTTTTAAGAAATTATAATGATATTGCAGAGTTTTTCAAGTATTTCTAAACCTGTATTAGTCTAATAAATTTGTTTTTATCAATTTTCTAGTCCAGGCAAGATAAATACATGGAATAGTTTATAAAGCAAACAAACACATGCTTAATTTGTCCTCTATGGTTCATGACTTGGTGTGAAATTTATAAGGTGGAGTGTTAGAATCTGCCTCCATGTGACAGGATGAAGAGGAAGTCAGGATAGCAAAGAACAGGTTATTCCTAAGACAAGTAGATTGGAGCAGCATCAGAACTCACAAAGGGGAGAACGCTGCATCATAGATATGTCTGGGGGCCAGTTTAGCATTTCCAACAATCTAACACTACTTGTCCATTACTGTAGCCAAGGCAGAGTGAATGTTGCTTTCAAAGTGAAATATGACTTAGGAGAGATCTGTCTCTCATCTGCCTTATGCATTATTACTTACTTGAAGAAAACTTCTTCCATAGTAGTCATAGAGACACCAAAGCCAGAGATGCCCAGCTCTCCCTGTCTTTTTTCTAGGACTGTAAAAAGGTCTGCAAATCTAAAGAGGAAGAAAAAAGGTAGATATTTTTAGTTACACACACACACACACACACACACACACACACACAATTTGTTCTTTGTTAAAGTGTCCTCAACAGTGCAAAGAATGCAAGGCATGTTCCACTTGAAATTCTTGTTGCATTCATAGCTTCCACATCTCTGATAAACCCTAGATGTGGAGAAAACATCAGGAAGTTGCTTTAGCAAACTGCTACCCAGTTTTCTGATAAAATTACAATTTGGCTTCTGGGTATGTTACTTTGTTTTCATTGCTAGTTAAAATTTAATTCACTTAATGCATGTTGTGGTTCCTATGAAGCACTGAAGCAAACAGGGTGTTTTAAATAAGAAACATAAGACTTACCTAAAGCAGAAAATGATTTTTTAAAAAAATAATAGAAGTCGGGGCCTGGGGGAAAAACCACTTACTCACATAAACAGGGGCGTTTTGTATATTAGGCATGTGTGATATGGTGGTATAAGGATTATCAAAAAGTGTTTTTCTAAAATTTTGTAGGCTCTCAAGCTTAAAAAATCTATTACTCCAGAAAAACTTCAAGTCTCGAAATTCTTTCCTGGGTTCTCTCTAAGAACTGAACGTGGCCACAGGAGGACAGAAAATTCATTGTAGAAACCTCTACCAAAATGTTCTCTTTATTTTGGAGTTGGATTCAATCCCCTTTCTTTCATGATTAGAAGGAAGAGCAAGTTTTTACGCATTATTCTAAAGTGTTTGCCAAGGCATGAGCAAATGCACAGATGCACATGTCAACAGATGCACAGGAGGATCTCAAGCATCCACAAGAAGCCTAGCAGCCAGAACTGATATTTGGGAAGAAATACTATGGGTTTAATTTTTGTAAATTACTGGAGACTGTCATACAATGAATTTTCATCATATTCACCCCCAACTCTTACCCTTAACTTTTCCTAGATCTAACCACACTTCCCTACCAACAACCTCATTTCTCCTTCTTATTTTAATTTAATACCCCAGGGGCTCCAATTTGGGCTGTCTATATACTTGTAGGTATAGAGCCACACATTGGAATGTAGTCAACATACCCAGAATCACACCATTAAAAAAAACTGACTCTCTCTTCCTCAGAAACCATCAACTGTCCACAGCTCCTCAGTTAGGGATGGTGAATCACAAACCCACTCCATGCTAGAATGTGGACTGGCATGATCTTGTGTGGGTCTTCTGCAGGTAACCACAGATGCTACTATGTTCACGAGTACAGTGGTCTTGTCATATCCAGAAGTTGCTCTTTCATACTGGTCTTCCCGGACACCTGGGTCTTACAATCTTTCCACTCCCTCCTCTGAAGTGATTCCTGAGCCTTGGGGAAGAGGTGTGATGTGTCCTATTTGTGGTTGAACCCTCCACAGTCACTAATTCTCTGTACTTTAGCCAGTTTTGAGTTTGTGTTGAAATCAATACCCACTGCCCAAAGGAACTTTGGCAGTGATCAAGTCTCAAAGCTATGGATAAAGAGATATGCATTTAGAGGGCAGTTTGATACCATGTCCATTTAGCAGAATAATAGTAATAGGTTTACCCCTGGGACTTGTGAGTTCCCTATCCATTGGTTTTTGGCCTGATCTTCAATACTAGGCATGTGCTTCCTCCTGTTTGGAATAGGCCTTAAATCCATTCAAAAAGTGTTTGGTTGCTCCCATAATATTCATGCCACGACTGCACCCATGGGCACATCATGTCACATCAGTCATTAGTGCAGTTCAAGGGCTCACAGCAAGGTAACTGTTGATGGTTTTTTTTCCTTTGGCTAGCACCTCATGGATAGCACCTTTCAGTACTATAAGAACTAGTCATCAAGGAGGAAGCTTCCTCGTTCATACTGACTTAATTTCTCCATGCCCTGTGACAAATGCACGTGGTGTCTGCAGCAATAGGATTTTACCATCAAGTTCTAGTACGCAATCAAGAGAAATGGTAATACCCTGTATTGGTGGGGGTCTCTGGGATACCTCTGACCAGCAACTTAAGGGAGGTATCCCATACCTGGCACTTGGCTTTTTATTTGGCAACCTACAGCTTCTGGGATGAGCATAATCCCCTGTGCTGGGTGATTCCAATTAAACATATATATATATATATATAAAATTATATATATCTTATATAAATGAAGCTTATAAAATAGTAGATGAGCTGGTTTGAATGAGAAATATCCCCCCATAGGCTTGAGTATTTGAACATCTGGTCCACAGATGGTGGCACTGTTTGGGGAAGACCATGGGACTTTTAGGTGGCGCAGTCTTGCTGGAAGAAGCGCATCACTAGGGGTGGGATTTGAAGAGTTCATAGCCTTTCTCCACTTCTAGTTTTCTCTCTCTGCTTGGAGTTTTCAGTTGGAGATGTGAGCTCTTAGCTTTTGCTCCCGGTGCTATGCCTACCACTTGCTGCCAGTCACACCCTACCATGATGGACTCTAACTCTGTGGAACTGTAAGCCAAAATAAACTTTCTTCCTTGACTAGCTTCTGGTCATGGTATTTTACCATAGAAACAGAGACATAACTAATGTATTAGGTTTCCATATGACTTTCTCAAACATCCTTAGAGTTAGTTATCCCTTCCCCCAAACCCTCCAACTGTCCCACCATCCCATCCATGTCCCCACTTAAACGTCCCTCTTCATTATTCCTCCCTTTCTGCCTTGATATCACCTGTGTTCTATTATTCCCCTCCCTACCAATGGTTCCTTAATACTCATGGACTCTGCAGGTACTCCAAATCAAGCACGCAAATCTAAAAATTTGACACCAAGAGCCACATATGAATAAGAAAATGTGACATTTGTCTTTTTGGGTCTGGGTTACCTCATTCAATATAATGTTTTACCACTCCATCCATTTACCTGCAACTTTCATAATTTTATTTTTCTTTACAGGTGACTAAAATTCCATTGTATATAGGCACCATGTTTTCATTATCCATGAATTAATTTATTGGTATCAAGGCTGCTTCTATGTCCTACCCATTATGATATGATCTGTGAATATGGATGAGCATGTGCTCTGTACTAGGAAACAGAATCCTTTGGGTACATGTGCAGGAGTGGTAGAGTTGAGTCATGTGCTTGATCGATTTCTAGTTTTCTGGGGGCTACCACACTAATTTCTACAGTGGCTGCACCAACAGTGCATAGAGTTCCCTTTCCCCATACCCTTCCTAGCGTTTGTTGTCTTTTGTTTTCTTAATCTTAGTCATTCTCACTATGGCAAGATGAAATTTCAAGGTAGTTTTAATTTGCATTTCCCTAATAGCTAAGGACAGTGAATAATATTTTAAATATTTCTTAGGCATTTATGTTTTTTTCTACTGAGAACTCTGTTCAGTTCCATAGTCCACTTTTTAGCTGGGTTGTTTTCTTATGAGTTTTTTGTTTTGTTTTGTTTTGTTTCTTGTATATTCTAGACACTAATCTTCTGTCAGATGTTTAGCTGGCAAAGATTTTATTTCCCATTTTTGCGTGTTAATTTTATAGCCTGTTACTTTGCTGAATTTGTTTACCAACTTTAGGAGATTTCTAGTGATGTCTTTAGGGTCTTTATACATAGAATCACAACATCTGCAAATAATTACCGTTTCTATATATATATCTCCTTTATCTCCTTCTCTTGCCTTATTGCTCAGCTAAGATTTCAGTCATTATTCTCAACAGCAGTGGAGACATTGGTCATCTTTGTCTTCTTGATTTTGAGGAAAAACTTTGAGTTTTTCTCCACTTTGCATAATATTGTCAGTAGGCTTATTACACATTGCCTTTACTATGTTGATAAATGTCCCTGTTATCCCTACATTCTCCAGGACTTTGATCATGAAGGGATGTTGGATTTTGTCAAAGGCCTTTTCTGCATCTAATGATATTAACATGTGGTTTCTGTCCTTGAGTCTACTTATGTATTATATTACTGATTTACATATGTTGAACCAACCCTGAATCTCTGGGATGAAACCAGCTTGATCATGATGGATGATCTTTTTGATGTGATCTTGAGTTTGGTTTGCAAACATTTTATTAAGAATTTTTACATCTATGTTCGTCTGGAAAATTGGCCTATAATTCTCTTTTTTTTTCCCTCCCTCTGGGTTTTTTTTAATCAGGGTAACAATGGCTTCATAAAAAGAATTTGGAAAAGATATCTTCTTTTCTATTTTACACAATAATTTGAATTTGAAGACTATTTGGTGTCCTTTGAAAATCTGGTAGAATTCTATGTTGAATGCATCTGGCCCTGGGCTCTTTTAGTTGGGAGATTTTTTAATTAATGCGTCTATTTCATTAGTTGTTATGGATTTGTTTAAATTATTTACTTCATCTTGATTTAATTTCAGTAGGTGACTTACATCTAGAAATTCATCCTTTTTTACATTTTCCAGCTTAGTGGAATAGAAAAATTTAAAACCGTATCTTTAGGATTCTCTGCACTTCCTCAGTGTCTGTTATAATGTCTCCCTTTAAAAATCTCTAATTTGGGGGCTGGAGAGATGGCTCAGTGGTTAAGAGCACTGGCTTCTCTTATAGAGGACCTGGGTTCAATTCCCAGTACCCACATGGCAGCTAATAACCATCTGTAACTCTAGTTCCAGGGAATCTGACATCTGACACCCTCTGCTGACCTCTGCTGGCACTGCATGACATGGGTTCACTTACATACATGCAGGCAACACACTCATAAACATAAAAGTAATAAAAATATTTTCCAAAAATCTCTAGATTTGGGACTGGAGAGATGGCTCAGCAGTCACGAGTACTGTCTGTTCTTACAGAGGTTTGATTCCCAGCTCCCATGTGGTGGCTAATAACTGTCTGTAACTCCAGTTTGAGGGGAATTCAACACCCTCTTCTGACCTCTGTGGGCAGTGCACTTACAATACATTCAGGCAATATACTCATACACATATAATAAAAATAAAATAAAATATCAATTTCTATTTAATTAATTTCATCCTTGATTTTTATTATCTCTTCCTGTCTACTGTTTTTGGGTGTTGTTTGTTTTTGTCTTTCCAAGGACTTTTAGGTGCATCATTAAGTTATTAATTTGAGATTTCTCATTTTTTGTTTTGATTTCAATCTCCTTTACTTAATTTTTTGAGAATCTCATACATGAATACTATATTTACATTATTTCCACTCTCCTCTAACTCCTCGTGTCCCCCCTTACTCCCTCTAAAATTCATCTCTTCTTGATTATTGTTTTATATACATATATATATATATATATATATATAATGTCTGTGTTCATATTTATAATGTGCAACAATTATAATCAAAGAAGAGGATAAGAAATTTAGAGGGAGTAGGACTGGGAGGAATGGAAAGAGAGAGAGAGAGAGAGAGAGAGAGAGAGAGAACATACCAACATACTGAGTTCATGTAGTGCTGCTCATATACATACGTGACCAGCTGGGACTAGATAACCTATTAGGGAGCTCGTCCCTGGAGAAAACTGATTCTCCCTCTCTCAGCAGTCACTGATACATCATTGCTCTTCATCAAGGGGTGGGATATTGTGAAAATTCATCCATCCATCCATCTTGGCATTTCAACAAGTATAGTCATTATGTAGGTCTTATTTAGGCAGCCATAATACTGAGATTTCACATGTGAGGTTTCCTTGTAATGTCTAGATGACACTATCTAGCAGTTGGCATCCTGGTCTCTGGCTCTCACAATCTTTCTGACCCCTCTTTCACAGTGTTCTCTGAGTCTAAGATACAGGGGTTGTGTTGTAGATGTATCAATTAGGGCTGGGTACCCTATGGTCACTTATTCTCTGAATTTTGATCAGTTGTAGATTTCTGTAATGTCCTTCATCTGTTACAAAAGAAGTTTCTTTGGTGACTGGTGAGAGCTACAGTTATCTATGGGTAGGAGGGTAAGTATTTAGAATACAGTTAGAAATTATATTGATTTAGGAAAATGGCAGCAGTAGGCTCTCCTCTAGGGTCTATGACCTCTACAGCTATGGATATTTGGCTATGTTTACAGTACCAGCCATCAATTCTCTCCTATTGATCAGACTTTAAGTCCAATTAGACATCTGTTGGTTACCCCCAAGATAAAAGTGCCACTATTTCACCATAGGGGCTACACTGTCAGTCCGGTCATTGTTATGGCTCATAGGTTCTACAGCTGAGTAGGACTGCTGATTGCTTTTCTCCTATGTCAGCTTACATAGCAACCTCTAATACTACGAGAGCTAGTCCTCAGAGACGAGGCTTCTAAGTCAGTTCCAGCTTGATTCTTCCAAGTTTGGACACTTTGGACATAGTGTCCAAAGTATGTGCTGTCTTCAACAATAGGGTCTTACCTTCAAGTTCTGGGAAGCAACCAAGAGCACTGGCAATAACCCATATTGTTTTTGGATTCTCTTGGATCCCCCTGATCAACAGGAGATTTCTCATGCTTGTCGCTAGGGTTTCTGTTAGACAGTTATGGCTCTTTAGGGGAGTATTATCATGTAATATGGTATAATCCATTTAAATAATGTATTACATACAATTTATATTTTAAGTAAGGTCCTGTAGTGTTTCCTTATGGATTTTTCAAACATCTTTAGTGTTATCTTCTCTCTCCTTTACTGCTCTCTCCCCTTCCCAGTCAGTCTCTATTTTTTTCTGCTTCCTCCTTCACAGCACTTGAGTCTGACTGTTCCCCTCTCTGGAGCTCCTTCCCCCATCCCCTTTCCACACCATGGTCCCTTTCTACTTTCCTAGTTTCATTGTCACTCTAGTCACAGTAGCCAGGAAACGGAAACAACCTAAATGTCCTTCATTTGATCAGCTGATAACGAAAATGCAGTCCATACACATAATCAAAACCATTACATTTTCAGGCACTTGGACAGAAATGGAAAATATATTGAGCAAGGTAACTCAGACCCAGGAAGACAAACACCACATATTCTCTCCGATTTGTGGACCCTCGCTCTAAATCTTTAGATATGGGTATATAACCTGAAGTGATCACTCATATTTTTTAATGTGGGTATTTAATACTATAAACCTCTGAGGACAGCCATCATTGTGTCCCATACATTTTGGTATGTTTTCATTTTCATTCAGTTCTAGGAAATTTCCAATCTCATTCTTGATTTTACATGAATTAATATTTAAAATATAGAAGGGCGTGGTGGCATGTCCCTTTAATCCCAGCCCGTGGAGGCAGAGGCAGGTGACTCTCTGAGAGATCGAGGTTACCCTGGTTCACATTGTGACTTCCAGGTCAGCTGTGACTAGAGAGATTCTGTTGAAACACAGCCAACAAAAAGACAAAAGAAAACAAAAAGAAAGAAAAAAATATATAAAAGGAACTCAACTCAGTATCAAGGAAACAAATAATCCAATCAGAATAGGGATAGGGAACAAAACCAAACAGATATGTCGCAAAAGAAGATTTACACTAGTATAGAAGTTCTCAGAAAACTAAAAATAAACTGCTATATGATCCAGGCACCCACTTCTAGTTATACACCCCAATGAACTGACTCAGTATCCCTAAAGAGATGCTTTGATTCCTATGTTCAGTGCAGCACAATTCACAGTTTCAACAATCTAGGAGTAACAAAGGGGCCATAAGGAAATAGTGAATAAAGAAAAAATATATACCTACATAGTGTAATACAATTTACCCACAAATACAACTGTACCTACATAGTGTAATACAAATTTGTTGGGGGACCCTGCCATGAAGGTTGCACTCCACCATGTCCAGAATGGAGGACTCCCTTTCTCAGCAGGGGCTTCCTGCTCTCTGCCTGACCTTATTTGGAAAGTGTCTCCAAGCACAGAAGCCTGAGCTTGTTTGGAACATGACCTTTGGTATAGTTACCTGCAGGAGCTACCCCTAGGTTTTATCCTGTATGATAATCAGGCACTGCACAACAGCCACCCCATCACCCTTCCCTTCCTATATGATAGGGTCCCTCTACCACATGCAAATAAAGCATACTATGAACACCTAACAGGTAAAACTTGGCTGCTGTCTTCACCCTATATTTTCCCCTGACCCCCGCTGAATAAAAAAGCTGTCTCACTGAAGCTGACTTCCAGAAGGTTTTTTCTATCATACTCACAGCCATCCTGACCCTGCTGCCACCTCTGCTCCCTTTGTTCTCGTGGATCAGTGGCTAACAACCCATGAGGGAAGGGAGAGACCCACAGCTGGCAACCAACGTGGGGCTCCTGGAATGTGCAGAGGGTGTGAGTAACCCGTCTATACGAGGGTAGCAGCATCTTTGCCTTGGCCATCCCACTCTGGGGATGGGCAGCCCCTCCTTTCCCCCTTTTACTTTTGGTCTGTGCAGAGAGTGTGAGTAACCCGTCTATACGAGGGTAGCAGCATCTTTGCCTTGGCCATCCCACTCTGGGGATGGGCAGCCCCTCCTTTCCCCCTTTTACTTTTGGTCTGAGTCTTCACATGGGACCGTTAAACACGAAAGGGCAATTGAGGCTTTCTGATCAGAGCCACTCCCTGATGTTAGCTGAAGGCTCCTAGTCCTCTGAACAGACCCCCAAATGCCGGCTTGGGTGTCAACAAAGACCTCCTATCTAACGTCTCTCTACTGCAAAACCCGGTTACGCAGTGACCAGTTAAAAGCTCTTAAGAGTGTTTGCCAGTTCCCTGAAATTTGCAATCAGACTTGCGCTCTGGACTAGTTAGGAATTCCCCGTGATCTCTGGGTCTCAGGAATGTTCCACTAGGACTCGGTGTTCGTGGACAACACCCCTAAACACAAGGGATTTAAAGCAGTGGGTGGCTGCAGAGCATTTAAAGAATTTAAGGTGGCTTGCTCCATGGACAAACAGAAAAAAGATTTTAAAAAGGCCCATTTGGGCTAACTCTCCTAGCCTGCACTGCTATCCTCAGGCCTCTTGGGGTAAGTCTATAGCACAGGTCTCCGACCGGGACTCCCTAAGCCACATTCACCCTTCCATCGCCCCGCTCCGTTCTATACTCCTAGTTTGGGCCCGGCTCCATTCCTAGTCTTGGGGCCCCAGACACCTGGGGAACCAATACTGCTTCCTGATCCTTCTCACCCAGACCAACTCAGTCCCTTTCTTGGGCTCCAGGAACACCACTTCTGGTCCTGACCCCGCCCTCGCCTCTCTCGGCTACCCTGGGACTGCACCACCGGCTAACTCTCCTAGCCTGCACTACTATCCTCAGACCTCTTGGGGTAAGTCTATAGGGCAGCCCTCCGCACCGGGACTACCTAAGCTACATTCACCCTTCCATCCCCCCCGCCGGTCTCTACTCCTAGTTTGGGCCCAGCGCCATTCCTAGTCTTGGGGCCCCAGACACCTGGGGAACCAATACTGCTTCCTGACCCATCTCACCCAGACCAACACAGTGCCTTTCTTGGGCCCCAGGAGCACTGCTTCTGGTCCTGGCCCCGCCCTCATCTCCCTCTACTCCCCTGGTCCTGCAACACCCGCCAGCCTCTTTCTGGGGCTGACAGC
>NW_008347312.1:1986888-1992442 GCF_000622305.1 Nannospalax galili
TGAAAACGTCTCAATGTCAATTGCTTTGGAATGAATTCTTCTGTATGAAAAAAAAAGTTGTGCTGTAAAGTAAAAAAAAAATATTAGAGCAATTAAGAGAAAGAATAAGAACAAATCATTCTGGAAGAACGCAAAGGAAAATAGCTTTAGATACTTAAGTGACAATAGAATTTATTCTCATAATTGTTTTAATAGCTTTTGTATAATCCTCATCGCTATTATGAGATAGAAAATGTATTTATCAAATCTGTAATCATTATGCCAAAAAATCTGAATTACTGTAATATTTTTCATATTGTTAAAACTCTAACTTTAATTGTAAAAAAAAAAATTAAAAAAAAAAGGCCCGTTTTTTCCCATAAACTTTTTCTTGGGGAAGGGGCTCCTCCGATATGACTGCCCCATGTGGAGGGCTTCCTCCCATGGGGGGCTTCCTCCCATAGTCCTCCACGGTCCCTGTGGGCTTCCCCTGGGGGGTGGGGGGGAAGTGCCTTCATGCATCATGCACCCCGATGGCAGCTGGCTAGAGCCAAGGCTGCGCAGTGCGTGGTGTGGGTCGTGGCCTTTTCTCCCCCCTCTTGGGGTACATGCCATGGTGGCGACTGTGGACGCCCATGGGCGCCAGGATGTCTGTCTGCCCATGCACAAGAAGAGACAAGCAGCTAACAGCACATAGTTACAACATTGAGAGGTTAAAAGGGTTAGCCCACTGGTATGGGGGACTTAAGATATGGACTCCACTGATCTTAATCCCTCCCTTTTCTGCATTATGATTCTAAGCCTGTTTTTCTCTGAAATAGAGTATTTCCCTCTCTGATGCTCAGTTGCTGTATGCTTGTTTTTGTCCCTGCCATTCTGTGGGTACTTTCTAATTACAATGTCATAAACAAACTAAAGAAAAGAGTATTGTGATATTGTCTCTTTGCAAGTTCTTTTAGGTATTGTTTTCTATGTTTTCCCCAGGTAATGGGTACTTAATCCAAGATTATGTATAATAAATTATAAAATGTTTTTACCAATCCAGACTGACAGCCCTCTTAAAAGAAATTCACCATGTGAGCTAACAGGCTTGCCTTAGTTAAAAGTGAACTATGGATAAACAATTTAAAAACCCCTGTAGCCAGCTGTCTCTTGCCTTAGTTTAAAAGTAAAATATAGATAAACAATTCAAAACATTTAGGCTAAAGAAAAACAAATGCCTTTTTGTATTAATTACATTGGTAAATTGTCATGTGCTGTTTGAGCTCACTGAGACGCTGACTCTGGAGATGGGATTGGCCCTCCTACTTCAGATTCAATCCTATTATCTCAAGATATGTTCTCCAAGATTTTTCCAGGTTCAGGCTGGCCCCCTGACCCTGTGACAAGAAAAAGGAGAACAAAAAACAGCCTAGGAGTAAAGGCACTGTGCAGGTGAGAACAGCTAAGGTGTAAACTAATTTCAACAGAGGGTATTACTATCTCTAGTAAAAGCATTTAATGGGATTCTCTATTTGAACACAATACTGAGTAAAGTCACTAACACAAACTAATGTAAAATGTATGATAAATACAAAGATAAATTTAACTACTTAATGAAAAAACAACAGGACAGCTGGGGCTACAGGGAGACCCTGTCTCAAAAAGACCAAGAGAGAGAGAGAGAGAGAGAGAGAGAGAGAGAGAGAGAGAGAGAGAATCTTCTGTCTAGAATTTCTCAGTCAGTAACTAAAGCGTGACAGTTTTCTTAAACTGATTATGCTGGAGACTGTAAACATCAATTTCATAATGTTTAACTATGTACCAATAGCTTCTTTCTACCTAAAGCAAAGTTTTGGTAGACCATTCTCTAAACTACATAAAGTAAAAGATTTTTAACTGTCTTGTGTTTTCTATAATGTTTACCTAGAAACTTATAAAGCACAGTGTGCACACCAGTTATATTAACTTATTACACTATCTTATGTATATAATTTAGATTCCATGTTCTTTTAATAAGACGATGCTACACACTACTTTCTTCTGAGTCAAACAACTACCATCTTCATGACTTCAGCTGTGTTCACTAACAAAAGATAATCACAATTGGACTTGTTGACTTAAGTATCATATTCTTTAATTAAAGGAGGAGGGGTAAACAGGGTCATTGGACCTTCACCTGAGTATCCAGCTGCTCTTCCCAGCCAACTGTATGTAATTTGGCCCCAATTATATATGGTCTCCTGTTTTGGGGGAGGACTAAAGTACATTATCTGGGCAAAGCTAGGAAAAAAACAGTCTTGATCCATGATGGGTTAAGGCTTTCCAGTGTACATATTCTCAGGTCACTCATACACCTCAGCAACCCCTCAGTCATCTCTGTAACTAAGCTCAATAAATTTATTGGTTCCCCAGAAAAAACTTTAATGTAATCAAACACTGGTTCAATACTACAACTTAAAAAGGGGGAAAACATTGCTTAGTATCCCCAGGAAAAGGATTCTCACAACAGATGGAAAATTTATTTGTTAATGATATTATGTCTCATGGTTATTAAGAAAGAGAATGGTAAGGTAAAAGACATTAGAAGGATACAGGAGTGGAGGTATTTTGTTAAAAATGAGAAAGCCTAAGCAAGTGATGGAGGTCTGTGTAGTTTTGTTATGATTTATCAAGGATGATAAAAAGATAATATATAGATAATCTTAAATTTTCTAAGGTCATAGCTTAGTCAACTAGTTTAAGAATGTCTAGTCAAGGTTTACTTAAGAATATTTGGTTTTTGCCTAAGCTTTATCTAGATAGCACATGGTAATGACAAGTACCAGATTGGTGTAACTAACCTTCTTGGGTGTTTAACAACCAGACTTTGAGGCCTATACTAATCTGGTCAAAGGGACTTAAAGGACTGTTTTTGTTCCTTGCTCTCCAAGGTCAAGTAAGTTCTAGGGGACTATGGAGCATCTCTCAAAATGCCCTGTAACTATGGTGAGTCACCTGTTCTCTTGTTCAGGGAGGCCATGGAAACACCACAAGGTAGACTTGAACCAGTCTACAAAGAAGAGGTTCAACACAGAGGAACATTTCCTTAATGCTTCCAAGTGAAGCCAGCCATAGTCAAGTAAGACCTTTGACCTATCTTCACATAGATGGAACTGGTGAAAGAAAGGAGCCAGGGGCTCCTCCCAAACCCATGTGACCCCTGAGGAACAGATCCTCAAACGACCTTTAAAGTAAAAATAAATTGGTTTATTTGGGCCAACTGTATGGTCTTAAACACCCCAAAGGAAAGCATAACCAAAGATTAAAGTCATCAGAATTCAAGGGATTACAAGTCCTAGACATTAGACTTAAGTTGTTATAACTTAATTCATAAGGTGTTATTTAGACAATTATTAGTCATTGATGAGTCTCTTCCTAATAAGACAATGCTACTCAGAAGTAAGACTTCAAATCTTGGTAAGCAATATTGTAGTGCACATCTACAGCTGAGGGAGACAACCCACTATTGTTCTAGCCTAAAAATTAAATGATGGCTAAATTTGTTTTCTCTCCCTATCTAGAGGGAACTGATTCTAGCCACTCCAACAGTTATCAAAGTGCCTGACAACAAATCATGAGTTCATCAATCATCAGTCCAGCCTTGGAAGGCAAAAGAAAAATGAAGAGGAACCCCTTAGATGGATGCTTTTGGAAACCCTCATCAAGAAATTCCAATGGACTTTAATTTGGACATTTGAAATTTGCATTGTTCTGACTTTCTGGTTCCCTGCCTAGAAATTGTAATACTGACTACTCTTGCCTTTACTTTTCCTTCACATCTCCTAGGCACCAGTCAAGGACCTTCTTTTCTCCTTATAGTTCAGAGTTATACAATTTGGGAGTCTTTTAGATAGGCCCGCTGAAGGGGTACCCCAATTGCCTCACCCTGTGTCCCTGTTCAGCATGGAAGAAGCCGTGGTCTGCATCCCAATTCCCTATCAGTAATTTGGGTAAACCCTTCAGAGGGTGTGTGATAAGAATAGGAGGAAGAAATTGGCTAGGCAGTTAGGGTAAAAAGACCCCAAAGAAAAGTAGCCAGTTTCTTTCTTGGCTAAAAGTCAAAATGTCCTTGGGCCTTTTGGCAATGTACCCTGTCCCAAGGGCCAAAAATGTTAAAAGTATTTGGGAGCTCTTATCCCTAAAAGATTTTAGGGTTACCTCTTCAGAGGAGGGACTTGTATAGTATTGGGAGAAGAATGCTGCTTTTTTGTGAGTCAAATGTTGTCAAGACTGACATTAATACTCTCAAAAAACTTCGTAATGACCTGCTTTCAAGATTTCAACCCACTGAACAATTAAGTTGGTTTGATAACCCCTTGTTTTCTTGGCTCTTACCCTTTGTTAGGCCCCTGATTATGCTATGTATTATTTTGATGCTTGCTCCCTGCCTTATATAATTTCTTTGATGACAAATTAGCACCATTGCTAAAATTAGTACCAATCAGGTCATGGTCCATTATCAGACCTTAGATTCTCCCCATATAGATGAATTGGCTCTTAAAGCATGTGATGACACTTCTCCATTATAAAATAAAACAGGGGAAGATGTTGGGGTGCCCTGCCATTAAGGTCGTATTCCACCATGTCCAGACGGCTCTCTGAGCTCTGCTCAAAATGGAGGACTCCCTTTCTCAGCAGGGGCTTCCTATTCTCCACCTGACTTTGTTTGGAAAGTGTCTCAAAGCACAGATGCCTGACCTAATTTGGAAAGCGTCTCGAAGCACAGATGCCTGACCTTATTTGGAAAGCGTCACGAAGCATAGATGCCTGACCTTATTTGGAAAGCGTCTCGAAGCACAGATGCCTGACCTTATTTGCAAAGTGCCTCCAAGTACAGATGCCTCGCCTTATTTGGAACATGACCTTTGACATAGTTCCCTGCAAATGCTGCCCCTGGTTTTCCTGTATGATAATTATGCATTGTACTACAGCCAATCAATCCCACCTCCCCTTTCTACATGATAGGGTCCTCCTCCAACATGTAAATAAAGCATACTATGAACACACATCAGGTAAAGCTTTGGCTGCTGTCCTCACCCTATATATTCCCTCCAACTCCCCTAAATAAATGAGCTGTCTCACTGAAGCTGACTCCTGGAAGTTCTTTCTGTCATACTCACAGTAGTCCTGACCCTGTTCAAGGCTTCTGCTCCCTTTCTTCTCACAGATTGGTAGCCAGTGACCCACGAGGGAAGAGAGACCCACAACTGGGTACTCATCAAAGAATACTAAGTTTCAGTTAGATGAGAGGGATAAATTATAGTGCTTTATAGCACAGAACGGTGGCTATAATAAATCTGATGTGTTGTATATTTTTTAAACTTATTTTTATTTTATTTTATTGTATTTTTAAAATTTTTTTTTACAATTAAAGTTACAGTTTTAACAATATACAAAATATTACAGTAATTCAGATTTTTTGGCATAATGATTACAGATTTGATAAATACATTTTATATCACATAATAGCGATGAGGATTATACAAAAGCTATTAAAACAATTATGAGAATAAATTCTATTGTCACTTAAGTATCTAAAGCTATTTTCCTTTGC
>NW_008347312.1:1998392-2012799 GCF_000622305.1 Nannospalax galili
AGGGGAGGGGATAGAAGGGTGAATGTGGCTTAGGGAGTCTCGGCGCGGAGAGCTGCGGTATAGACTTACCCCAAGAGGCCTGAGGATAGTAGTGCAGGCTAGGAGAGTTAGCCGGTGGTGCAGGCCCAGGGAAGCACAGAGAGGTGAGGGCGGGGCCAGGACCAGAAGTGGTGCTCCTGGAGCCCAAGAAAGGGACTGAGTTGCTCTGGGTGAGAAGGGTCAGGAAGCAGTACTGGTTCCCCAGGTGTCTGGGGACCCAAGACTAGGAATGGTGCAGGGCCCAAACTAGGAGTATAGAACGGAGGGAGGGATGGAAGGGTGAGTCAAACTTATTTTTATTTTATGTGTGTAAGTATATTGCCTGCATGTGTGTAAGAGGACCCCTTTTGTGCAATGCCATGGAGGTCATAACAGGTGTTGTATTCCCCTGGAACTGGAGTTATGCACAGTTGTTAGCCCCCATGTTGGTGCTGGGAATTGAACCTGAGTCTTCTGCAACAGTAGCCAGTTCTCTTAACCACTGAGTCATTTCTCAAGGTCATCATTGCATATTTTTAAAAAACATAAGGTAATACATTAATTAGCTTAATTTGATCATTCTGCCATAAATGCATATATCAAAACATCAAAATGTATCTCAAATATATATATGCCAACTACAACTAAAATTAAAAATTAAACTTTTTACAACACAAAATAAATTTACTTGACTCTATTCACCAAGAAGAAAAATTATAGCAGTACTATCTTACTAGTAATACCAGTCAAGATACCATGAAAGCTAATCTTTGCGGTATCCCTCTGTATAACTAGTGAAATCTAGAAAGCAAATGATCTTACTAGTATTTGTCAAAGGGAAAGTAGGAGGATCCTATTTGCCAAGCCTCACAAACGCTGGAGAAGTCATAATGAGTTCTGGAGACCCAATGTCACCAGTGAGGCATTGCCTGTTTCCATACCTGGGAGTGGACTCCTTGGGCAGGAGAAATGATAGCTCAGCTGCGACATTCGTCTCCATGTCAGCTGTGGGTCCATAATTCCTAATCAGCCAGGAGAGTTTTCTAACGTCACAGTCAGGAGTCTTCATCATGACTAGGTGATACCCTAACCTGAAAAGATTCATTTATAAGAGCAAATGAAGCCATTCTGCATAGTCTATACTAAAGCATGCTTAGTCTCCATGGCTCAGGTACTTTAGGTGCATGTGAGGGGGCACTTTCATATTCTGCATTAAAAACACACCCATGCACATATCATAAAAGGGAATCAGCACACACCTGCTATTAACGGATTAGCATGTGCACACTGTTAATAGTGTGTTTGTTCTGAGTGAAAACCCTCCCCCAGCCCAGATGCCCCTGGAGGGGCACAAGGTTGATACCAGCAGAAACTACCTTGACTTAACATTTCAAGAAGTGCCTGAGCCCAAACATCCACAGAACAGAGAAGAGCCCAAGGGATGATGAGAGAAGCACAGACATCACAAGCCTCAGAAATGCGATGACCACCTTACCAGGGGGCAAGGCTGGGCTCCAGCAGAATTAACTGCCTTCATGCCTGAACTCTGCCTTCTCCCTGTATAAGCTGCCTGATAGAAACAAAACATTAGATTTTCAGGATGCTGTTCCACCATCTTCTCAGATTGCTGGCTCTCTGAATAAATAGCAGTTTTAAAGATATAACTCATTTCTCTGTTTATTGACATCTCCAAGTGACAGGGAGCAATGGGCTATGTATTCTGATTATACATAGAGAATAAAATATACTGTGCTGTAAGTCATTTGGTTACAGCTTTGAAAAGATGCATCTCTCTCGCTGTGCGTATGTAGCAGCAGTAGTAGTAGCAGAGGGGATTGAACTCATGGCCTTGAGCATGCTAGGCAAGAGATTCTCTACTGAACAATTACGGAATGTATTACTATAGCTACCAGATACTGCTCTCGAAGGCCAGGGATGATATACTATCAATAGAAGTTACAAATTAGAGTAGGAGAATTGCAGAAAACATTCTCTAAGATTATGTAATCTCCTTTCCTCTTGAAATGGCTGAGAGGACAAAGGTGACCATTAATCAGTGATCCAATACGTACTTACTGCAGATCTATTATGAGCTGGAACCCTATATCCTAAAGGATTATGCCTGCTACCCCAAAAATCTACAAATCCTAGTGACAGAAAGATGGATGAATTTGATTAGGGAATGGTATAGTGTGTTAAATAGTGTTGGTGAAAGGCGAGGAAACATAACTGTTTAGGGATGGAAATGTGAAATGATGGTGATGAAACAATCACATTTTTTGCTGTGCACAGGAAGGCTGACTGAGGAGGTGATGCTGGGAAAGCCCTGAATGGATAAACCAGGTATTAGGACTTATTCTATATTTTGCAAGTGCAGAAAAATCTTCAAGATTGAAAAAGCAGTCAGTAGAATCCATCAGCAAATATCTCTTACATAGCTGTCCCCGGAGATGAAAACAAAAGGCAAATCTTAGATCTTAAGTGGAAGGGACATCAGGAGATGCTGTGGCCCAATATGCCAAGTGACTTCGTCATCATTGACAGACTATTGAGATTTGGTCTCTGTGTACTGTGCCTACATAGACTGAACAAAGGAAAAGTTCCATTTAATCTCCTTTCAAATATGACACAGGTGTCATTCAATTTCCCTAGCCCCTCCCATTTGAGTCTTTTTGAATCCATGCTTTATAGAGAGACTAGACAATGGATGACAAATGAATCATCACAATGTAAATTCATGTGTCATCATAAAACTAAATTCAATACGCTTCTGATACCTAAAGCACTAAGGAAAGACAAGTGCTAGTCTGACCAGGAAGAGCCCAGATAGCAAAGTTAAGTTTTAGCATATGTGAGAAGATCCCTAACACAGAAAGCATCACTTTTTATGAATACATACCAAGATTAATAAATTCAACTAATATATCAAAAGACAGCACACACTATCATTTTCTCTAGGCCTATCTCTGTATAATGACTAAGTTTCAATAAGTGCAACTTTCCCCTCCTTTTTTTCGCTCAAATATGCCACTGGTCTACCCAAATTTTTAAAATACATTTGCCCAAATTAAACAGGTTATCCATCCTTTCTACAAAACAATGGCAATAACAGCAATAAAAGACAAGGTCTTGCCTGTCACAGATTTCATTTTTTTTTTTTTTGCTTGATCACAAATGCTTTTCAAGTTATCTTCAACTAATGCCTTTTGGGCATTTTTCAACTTGGTAATTGTGGGGTGTGCTCATTTCCTATTCCTGCCAGCATTTAAAATTTTGAAGTTTTATAGTTGGCTATCTCATTTGGATTTCCTTCCTTCCCGCAGTGTAATGTTTTGTTCAACAGTGGACTGCAAATATGGTAGCACTGAGACATTATAATTTTGCTGGAAAACTCATTTCCCCGCTGATATCATGACACAATGCATCATTCGTGTGTTTGGGGTGATACTGGTGAACACAAATGTCCAACTAACCACAGACAGTAAAATGATCACTGATGGCTGTATATAATACTTTCTGATGATAACAAGTTACCATGTTACTGAGAGATTGAATGCTTTCTGTGCTTGGTTTACAGTATACTTTTACTTATATAAACATTTACTGTAAAGCAGTGTCTGGTATCACACTGGCAGTAGCCTTATACAAGTATTTATCATTTATTGCATCTTTACTGGATCAAGGGCCTAACTGGAATGACAGACCTATACCATCTAGACCTATGTAAATACACCACGATGTTCACACAACCATAAAATAGCATAATGCCACACTTTTTTAGCAGGTGTCCTATTGTTAAGTAGCACGTGGCTGTATTTTCTATTTACTTGTCACATCTCAGTGACGCATCATTAACCTGAAAGTTTACTCTATTAAATAAATGAATGCGTATGTAAAGTCATCTAGGTGTATTGGGAATTCTTCCCCTCCTCATATGGCAATGAACTATGGGGACTTGTGTCACCAAGCATTTCTGATCTTTTCAAGATTCTATACATGCGTATGTATGCACGTGTGAGTTCACTCACAACTCATTTTTTTCTAGTATTGCAGCTCATATCTTTTGTGTGGTGCCGGTGATGAGAACCAGAGCCTTGTACTTTCTAGGAAAATGCTCTGTCACTGAACCACACCCCAGCCCTTGCCCTGGTAGTTTTAACACTTAGCTCTTAAGCTGGATTGCTGCCACATCTTCTAATAGAGCTTCTGAATCCCACAATGTGCTGATGTACACCAAATCAAAGCTACGGTTACTGTTTGCAATGCCCTCCACTTTTCAACATGGCTATCAAATATAATTTCTCATTATTCCTCCCCTCCCCAAAACCCTTCTGATTCAGGCTGATCTTCGTGTTGCTGAAGATGGGGGAGACCATTTTACACTTATCCATTCTCTGTGTACTTACTCTCTTAAAGGCATGTTTTTTCATTGCTTTTTTGCCTGTGTGCTTGGTGTGCATGACTGTGTGTGATCTCATGTGTGTGCAAGTGTGTGTGCACATGTGTGTGAGTGTGTGGAGGACAGAGGTTGACACTGAGTTTTCCTTCATCACTCTCCGCCATGTATATTGAGGCAAGGTCTCTCACCTGAGCCCAGAGTTTGCCAATTCAGCCAATCTATCTAGCCAGCTAACTCCAGGAATGACCTGTCTCAGCCTCCCTTGAACTGAGATTACAGATGGGCTGCCACACCCACCCAACATTTAGATTTGCATGGATGCTGAGCATCCAAATGCTAGTACTGACACTTGCATGGTGCTACAGTTTGCTTCTCTGTTATGATAAATGTGACCAAAAGCAACTTGGGGAGGAAAGGGTTTACCTCATCTTAGAGTTAACAGTCCATCATCAGGGGAAGTTAAGGCAGGGACTAAAGGCAGGAACCTGAAGCAGAAACTGAAGCAGAGAGCATTGAGAAATGCTGCTTATGCCCAGGCTTATGCTCAGCTATCTTTCCTATACAGCAGGCCCACCTGCCCAGAGGAGGCACTGCTCACAGTGGCTAGGACCTTCCACATCAATTAGCAATCAAGAAAATGCCCCACAGACATGCTCAGTTTAGGGTCCTTCCTTCTAGATAGATCAGGCTGACAACCAAGATTAGCCATCACACATGACAACTGCTTTACTCACTGAACCACCTCCCCAGCTCCTAATTATCCTTTTAAGCTCCATTTTTAAAGGACAACCCTACCAATAACCAATGTACTAAGGTATGAATTTTGTGTGACCAATTCACATACTGTAGGAATGCCAATTTCTAAGCACTGACAAGGCAAAGGCACCCAGCAATGTTCTTTACTTCTAGCATTCAGTAAATTTGCTATTAAAGCTTCCTCTTTGGGAGAGAGAAAAGATGACATAGTTCAGCCCCTCTGAAGGGTAAAGGGGAAGAAGGAGCTGAAGCGAGGGGAGATAATATGAGACACGTATTATCAAGGAGGAAATGGACAAATGGGGGTACTTTAGGGAGGGAGGAGGGAGGACTATACATGGGGAGAGAGAGGAGAGATTAATAATATGCATATGCATATGTGGTGTGGAAAAACCAAAGGGAACTATATTAGTTCAAAGGCCTACTGAAAACTATACATACATCTATATGAGTACCTGTGTATAGCTATATAACAAGAAACAGTATGAGACAGAAGAAACCTCCCTTCAAGTTGTTGGTCAGGGTAGTCCAAGAAACTCTCAAAATAACCCAGACTATTGCCACAGCCCTGATTTCCTTCCCAAACTCAAAGGTAAGACCCTCTTGTTGAAGACAGGACATACTCCGGACACAGGACTTGGAGCAATGGAGCTGGAACTGACCTGGAAGCCACCTCTCCTGAAGGCTAGCTCTCACATTTTCAGAGGATATTTTATGCAAGCTTCTAAGGGAGAAAAGCAATAAATGGTCCAAACCAGCTGTAAAGCCTAATAATCACAACAATGAACAGCATAGCAAACTATTTCTATTGATGACGTAGTGGCACTTCTATCTGCGGGATAATCAACAAGTATCTAATTGATCTTAAGGCCCAGTCAGTGGGAGGGAACTCACATGTGGTAGTGTAAACACAGCCAAGTACACATGACTGGAGATGTCATAGATCCTAAAGAAAAATCTGTATCTGTCACATCCTTAGACAAAAATAATTGCTTACTGTGTGCTAAATATGTATCTGTGAGTTTACAGACAGGTATACCTGTCACTAGTCATAAAGAAGCTTCTTTTTGCAACAGATGGAGACTATTACAGAGTTCCATGACTGGTCAAACACAGTGAATAACTGTCTGTGAGATGCCCAGACTTAAGTGACACATCTGCGATGGAACCTCTACACCTAAGGCTCAGGGAACTTAGTGGAACAGAGAGTAGAGAGAATACTAATACATCTCTCAACTCTAATCAATGAAACTTCCTCATGTAACAGAGGGCAATGAACACAGAAAACCACAACTGGACGAAATTTACAGAATAAGAGATTTCAGAGTATGTGTCCCTGGATAGGACTCCTATATTAAACCTCAGCCACCCAGGGCTCAGGTACCATTGTGGAAGAGGGGGCAGAAAGACTGTAAAACCCAGGGGTGGTGGACCACAAGGAAACAGTTTTCCAGGCTTCTGGGAACTTGCTCATATGAACTTATAGCAATGGTGACAACATGCACAAGGCCCATGCAAACTCAAGTCAGACAAAAACCCATCATAGAGAGAAGCCCCAACCTTAACTGAGGAACTATTGGCAGCTGATCACTGCGGAGTGAGGGAGAGTTGGTCTTCTTTAAGGGAGTGACACTAGACAGGCTGACCAGGCTCCAGGGGATGAACTCACACTGAGGAACATCTTGGGACATACACTAGACTCACTAAGCCTTAACATATATGACAGAATGCATGAAATCCATTTGGGGGCAGCTATGGGGATTGCAGATAGGGGAGGGAATCAAAATATGATTACAATGTATTAAATGCACAAAAATTCAATAAAAATACATATTGAAAAAGAAATTAAAAAAAACATAGCTATCTAGACATACTTGCACTTCTTTTTGCCTCCCTCTGTGATAAAACAATACCTCTAAAAATGAACTTTCACTGAAGGTGAGGATATTGGCCCTGAAGTATGTAAAAAGAAGCATATGGAGTACTAGCTTACCACACAGTAGAAATAAAGATGTTCCCATGCTGTCAACATCGGAAACAATAGGTCATCCTGGGGACAGAGGCCCAAGCTTTTCCTAACTTGAACCATGTCAGATGAAATGTCATATCCACTAACAAACACCTTTCCACTGGTAGGAAGATACAAACCTAGAATTAAGCAAAGACATGACACAGCTCAGCTTCAGTGAGGGAGCTTGACAGCATGCTATGCATTAACAACCCACCTTCACAGTCTATGGATCATACAGAAGAATTAATGTCTCCCACAAAGAGGTCTAGTCAACATCCATGGTGACAATCTGATGATGGAGAGACAGCTTTCCCTTTCTGTTTAATATTATATTATCATTTTGATGAGCAAACAAATAATATGAGTGCTGTGTAATGAAACATTCTGAAGATTTTGCCATGTTCCAACATTCCAGTACTGCTGTCAGCCATTTGACAACACATAGAAACCATGCTATGATCTCAGCTCTTCATAATGAACACTGGGGGAGATATTGTAATTTAACAAACACAGGACACTTTTCCTCAAAATGTTATAATTTAGTTATAAAATAAAACATGATCTGAGAACTTGGTCATTTGAACTTGGCAGCAGTAGTGACAGCACGCACAAGACCCATCTAACTCAATCAGACAAAAATCCAGCATAGAACTGGGGAAATGGGCAGCAAGCCCCAACTTTAGCTGAGAAACTACTGGCAACTGATCACTGCTAGGTGGGGAGAGTTGATCTTCTTTAAGGGAGTGACTCTAGATAGGCTGACTAGACCCCAGTAGAAGAACTTGCACCAAGGGACATTTGGTTACAAAAGTTTGACCAGATAGGTTTTAACATGTATAACAGAGTGCCTGAAATTTGATGGTGGGAGCTATTGTGGGGAATGATTAAGATTTATTGTATGAATGAACAAAACCTCAATAAAAAATTAAAAACTAAAAAAAGAAAGTATATTTTCTTTAGAAAATGACCACATGAAAGATGGCCATGATTTTCTTGGAAGTGACATTGTATGCCAGCTATGTTTAAAGATGTTTATATGAACTTTTTCATAAACAACAATAGAACCAATTTTATGGTGAACTGCGTGATAATATAATAGCTATTGCTAGAAAATTAAATGCCATTATTCATAGTATACAATACACTCTTTAGTGGGAAAAAATATTCATTATTGTCCATTGCATTTTGGACAGTCTGCTCTTTTTAACAATTATGTAAGTTTTTCTATTCTCAACAAAGTGCCATTTTTTACAATATGTATATTTTATTGAATTTTTGTGCATCTCATACATCTTAATATTGAGACCGCCTCTCCTATCTGCACCCCCCCCACCAAATTTCATTCATTCTGTCATATATCTTAAGGCCTAATGAGTCAAGTTTGTGCGCCCAAAATGCCATTGTTAATAGCAGTGCTAAAGTAAACTAGAGGAGCGGGGAGGTTGGCATACAGAATAGCTCTGCCCTGCAGAGCCTCTGGAACACTGTCTTTGAGCTGGAGCTGTGAAGTACACACAGTAGGCAGCGTGTCACAGCTCTCTGCTTAGTGTGTGAAGGAACAGACGTGACATTTTCATTACTGCTTTCCCAATACGATGTCACTTCCAAGAAAATTATGCAAGCGCTTTCTGATGGGCTAAGGTGTTGGAGCTCTGAGCAGCTGACTCTTCAGAATAGATGGTTAGAGGGGGTGCTGAGTAGTGCTCCCTTTCCTGGGACCCTTGGGATAGAGGCCAGCTATGACTATGGGATGTGTAAAGTCACCAGGAACCTGGATCAATGGGAAATGTGGGCAAAACCTACTTAAATTTCTATAGGAAGTAGACTCAAAAGCTCCTGACACAGACCAGATACAGAGTAATCTAAACATCTTGCTTTGCAAGCTCTGTAATGTATTATATCATAAAACTATGCAGTTAATTTATCTTTTAAGTTTAAATTTATTTTAATTACTGCATAAAACACAACATTGTATATATTAATGGTGTACCACAGAATCTTTCCAATACATGTATATATTGTGCAATTAATGTTGAAAGCTTTCAAAATCCTTTCTTTTAGCTTTTAGGAATATCCGTAGATGCCTGACTTACTACACCATAAGACACCAAAATTTCTTAGTCCTATCTAACCTTAACTTAGTAACCATTAATTCAATATTCCCTTCCATCCCTCCCCACTGCTCCCCCAGTCTTGAGAATCACAATTCTACTCTTGACTTCTGTAATAATAATTTTTTATTCTATATGTGGATAGGATCATATAGTTCTTGTCTTTCTGTGCCTTGCTTGTTTCACTTGATTAACTCCATTTCTGTCCACATTGTCACAAACAACAGGGTTCCAATGCTTTTTATGGCAAAATAGTATTCATAGATATATATGAATACTAATACACATATCACATTTTCTTGATTCATTCACCAATAGACATCACTTAAGTGGTGTATGCCTTTAATCTCAGCACTCTGGAGGCAAAGACAGGTGGATCTCTGTGAGATCGAGGCCCGCCTGGTCTACACAGTGAGTTCTAGACCAGCTGTGGCTACAAGGAGACCCTGTCTCAAAAAAAAATGATCAAAGATATCACCAGATAACTAATAAGAGCATGAGTTTGATATTAGTAGACCTGCTTTACAAGAAATTCTAAAAGATTCTCTTTAGGGTGAAATGAAAAAACACTTCAAAAGTAATTCAAATCTACACACAAATGGTCACATATTGTGCAACTCCATTTATATAAAATGTCCTGGATAGTCATGTCCACAGAGCCTGAAAATCAAATTGGTGGTGGTTAGGAGCTAGAATCATGAAGAATTAATTGAGAAGAGTTGGTTGAAGGGTGGAAGAAAAGCTATTCTAAAGGTAAATAGAGGCAATTGTTGCACAATATTGTGAATGTACCAAAATCACTTAATTGTCACCTTTTAATGGTGTATTTATTGAATCTTACCTTTAAAATATTGCCATTTAGGATAATTAACAAATCATTACCCTGTCCCTTGTCACAAATAATTTAAATCTGCTGGTAGAAGTAACAATGATTCAACAATGGCAATATGTGATAGGATTGAAGTAGTCTGCATGGATATGTTGAACACTTAGTCTATGAGGAACTGTTCTAGTCACTTGGGACATATCAATTATGAAACAGAGATTAAGGTTAATAACTGTCATTGAAGAGTTAAGGAAGCTGCTTTGGGAATGGACTACCATAAATAAACAGGATATTTTAAAATGTAAAGAGTGATGCACAGGTAACCACTGAAGGGAGGGGTATGAGTGCATGCTCACGCGGAAGTGCACTGCATGTCGTGAGACAAGTGTATTGCTTTCCAATGTCTGCTGTAACAAAATATTATAGACTTGGTGGCTAAAAACAGATTTATTCTATTTATTTCAGGATAGAAGCCTAAAAATCAATGACACTGAGCTGAGATCTTGGACAAACATGCTTTCAATAGAGGCTGTAGAGGGAAACCAGTCCCTTGCCTTAGGTTCTGACAGAGGCTGCATTCCCTGGCTTATGGCAGTGTCAGTCATCCGCTATCTCCACTGCTACACCACCTTCTCTCTTCTGTGTGTCCTTTTCTGGCCCTCTGCAGCACTGCCCTGCCTCTGTCTTAGAAGAATGCTAGTCACTGCAGTTCATATCCACCCAGGAAACACACTTGGAAAATTGTGGGGAGCCGCCTGCCGTCCCTGCAGACGCCATTACAAGATGGCGCTCACATCCGGTTCATGCTGAGCAGTAAATAAGTCAGTATGCATGCCCGAAGAAATTTTCCACCTTCTAGTCTCTGCCTACCTCGTGGCGTGATATGGGCTGATGAGTTTGCGACCAATCAAGAGTTGCCACGTCCAAGACGGGCTTACTAACCTATATAAGGGCTGGGTGTCCGACATTCGGGGTCTTCGCCCTGTAAGCTTATGCTCTCCCTCTCAAGATGCATTAAAGCTTTTCTGCAGAAGGATCCTGAGTGTGCCGCGTCGTTCTTGCTGGCGAGACGATAGCGCAGGACAACTGGTGCTGAGACCCGGGAATTCGACCAAACCATCATCAGCACCATCGGAGACCCCTTGAGTTCAAGGAGGATTCAGAACTGCAGGTAAGGACGTTCAGAGAGGTATGTTTTTTCTGGACTTTGGCTTGAACCTGTTTCCACCTTGGAAAGGTAGCTTTGAGGCCTTGGTTATCATTCTGGGAGCACTTATAGTTTTGTTGTATAAAACATGCCAGGCCGTTGTGGCGGAAAGTCGAAATGTTCTTGAGGAAGTCCAGGATAGCATGTCAGAAACTGAACGCAGTGAGAGGTTAGGTGCACGAAAAAAGAAACGGGCCCCAAATAAGGAAAATGGCCCTCCCGGAAGGTCTGTTGACAAGGGAGCGTATTTTAAAGAGCCTAGAGATTCTTTGCCTGTCGAGAGGCCGGACAAAGGGACTAGTATATACCCCGTCCGAGAACTAAAGGCTCTGCAATTAAGTAGTTCAGGAAGCCCCGGGAGCTCTGAGGACGAGAGCCTTGACCCGGAGGAGGAGGCGGAGCTAGATGAGGAAGTAGCGAAGTATGAGGAAGAAAGATATCATCCAGATGATCATGTACAAGGCAACAAGAGACACCAAAAACATTCACATTCTGTGATGGCCGCTTCACAAGTGGCCCCCTCAGCGTCCCCTCCATATGAGGTCCGCCGAGGATCTTTTTCCCTCCTATCTGATAAAGTGCAGAGGAAGTTACGTTCGGCCTTCCCTGTCTTTGAAGGCCTAGAGAACGGGCGGGTATACGCACCCGTGGAATATAACCAAATAAAGAATTAGCAGAGTCAGTCAGAAAGTATGGCGTCACCGCCAATTTCACATTGGCACAATTGGACAGGCTGGCGAGAGACTCCATGACACCTACTGATTGGCAAACAATAGCCAAGGCCACGCTTAACAGCATGGGCCAGTTTATGGAATGGAAGGCCCTTTGGCATGAAGCAGCTCAAGAACAAGCCAGGGCCAATGCTATATCTTTGACACCAGAACAGCAAGAATGGACTTTTGACATGCTGACAGGGCAGGGACACTATGCAACCAATCAAACAAATTTCCCCTGGAAGTAATTTTCCACCTTCTAGTCTCTGCCTACCTCGTGGCGTGATATGGGCTGATGAGTTTGCGACCAATCAAGAGTTGCCACGTCCAAGACGGGCTTACTAACCTATATAAGGGCTGGGTTTCCGACATTCGGGGTCTTCGCCCTGTAAGCTTATGCTCTCCCTCTCAAGATGCATTAAAGCTTTTCTGCAGAAGGATCCTGAGTGTGCCGCGTCGTTCTTGCTGGCGAGACGATAGCGCGGAACAGAAAATCATTGTCTTATAAAGCAACAGTCACAGGTTTCAGGAGTTAGAAGCATATTTGGGGACAATTATCATTAGGGACACACATATAAGCATGGAGTGTATGCTAAGATAGCATGTGCACAAACAGTCAATGGGTGGTAGGTGATGTTACACTGCTCTTAACTATGGCTGTGATTCATCATACAGTTAGGTGATGTTAGTTAGAAAGTAATCCTTTTAAAGAGAGTATTTTACAATTTTATTATTTTTATTTTATGTGTATGACCGTATTGCCTGTATGTAAGTGCACCTGTGTCATGCAATGCCATGGAGGTCAGAAGAGGGCGCTGGATCCCCTGGAATGGGAGTTATAGATGGTTGTCAGCTGCCGTGTGGATGCTGGGAATCAAACCAAGGTCCTCTGCAAGAGCAGTCAGTGCTCTTAACCACTGAGCCATCTCTCCAGGGCCACCAAAGAGAGGTTTTAACTGAGGCTCAGGGAAACTCAAACTTGTGGATCCCTCACTCACTGTCTTACAGACTTACCTACTGACTCACAAAAGGAAGCTCAGCCTTGCTCCTGATTTTATCTTGACACTATAATAGCATCTTTGCTGTTCCTTGTTCTTCTGTTCTGTGCCATGCGACAGTCCTCTTGCTTCCTGGCCCTGAATGTCCTTATAATACATATAGCCCCCTCTGTTCACAATTTCTTCAAGACTTGTTTTTTTTTTGCCAGACTCTGAGTAGATTTCATTTCCCCCTTTTCCACATCCCTCAATGGCTATTAGTCAAGATTTCCAGGGTAGTGCCCAAACTCCCATCTGCTCACTGGTACCCTTAACCAACTTGGAAGTAAGGACTTGGGGCTCACCAGTATATTCTTGGTTTCTATCTAATACCTGGCATATTAATAATCTGTATTAATGGAATGAATAAAGCTATTGATTCATCTGAAATGTATTGGCTTTAATTAATTAAAGTGAATTACTTTAGACTGTGAGATGGCTCAGTGGGTGAAGGCACTTGCCACCAATCTGACAGCCTGAGTTCAATCCCTAGGACTCACATGATGGAAAGAGAGAGGCACTCTGCAGGTTGTCCTCTGACCTCCACACACACACCCTGGCACCCATTTGCCCCCTCCCTCATGTACTAAATAAACAAAAATGTATTTTCAAAGTGGATTACTTGAGAAATTAGGGTATTTTCAGCCGGGTGTGGTGGCATATGTCTGTAGTCCCAGCACTCAGGAGGCAGAGGCAGGAGGAGCTCTGTGAGTTCAAGGCCAGCCTGGTCTACATAGTGAGTTCCAGGCCAGCTGGCACTACAGGGAGACCCTGTTTCAAAAAGACCCCCCCCCAAAAAATTATGGTATTTTCTGGGGTTATAGTAAAGTTCCTTATCTTTAAAGGTATGGGGAGTGGGCTGGAGAGATGGCTCAGTGGTTGAGAGCACTGGTTGTTCTTACAGAGAACCCAGGTTCAGTTCCCAGCACCTACCATCTATAACTTCAGTTCCAGGGGATCCGACACCCTCTTCTGGCCTCCATGGGCATTGCATGCACATGATGCACTTATATACATGCACACAAAGCACTTATAAACACAAAATACAAACAAATCAAAAACTTTCACAAAGGTGGTTGGATTACACAGATGTATACATAAGTCAAAATTTAGCAAATAAAACAAATATAATAAATTTTTCAGCAAAAGAAAATACCTAGTTAAATTAATGCTAAAATTAATTTTGAAAATTTTTTTATTCTTATTCTTTTATGAAATTAGTTAAAAATTAATGAACAAGAAATTAAAGAGACTGCGCTGCAATTAAGTTAGAATATTCTAACTGAAAAACAATTACTGTGAAACTATTTACATTCTCATAGAATTATA
>NW_008347312.1:2018901-2049330 GCF_000622305.1 Nannospalax galili
GGGAAGAAGCCCCAAGATTTCCCAGGGAGTGGATTGAGTAGCTGGGTTGTACTGGATGCAAAGGATCAGGGAGAGTAAAGGTAAGCCTCGGAGCCCTAGAAAGAGGCTGTCAGCCCCAGAATGAGGCTGGCGGGTGTTGGAGGACCGGGGAAGTAGAGGGGGATGAGGGCAGGGCCAGGACCAGAAGCGGTGCTCCTGGAGCCCAAGAAAGGGCCTGAGTTGCTCTGGGTGAGAAGGATCAGGAAACAGTATTGGTTCCCCAGGTGTCTGGGGCCCCAAGACTAGGAATGGCACAGGGTCCAAGCTAGAGTATAGAATGGCGGGCGGGGGGGCAGGGGGGTGTTGGGTGGGGTGGAAGGGTGAATGAGGCTTAGGGAGTCCCGGCGCGGAGAGCTGCACTGTAGACTTACCCCAAGAGGCCTGAGGATCTATATACTAATTTTTAAATGATTTGTACTTTAAGTGGGTTGATAAACTATAAGTATGATGATGATGTCAATGTCAAAGGTGTCCAGATACAGCCTGGCCCAGTATATCTGTGCTCAGGGTGATCCCTAATACATACCTGTGAGAACTGATAAGGTGGTGGTTTTTCGTGCTCCATTCGGTCCTAGGAGAACAGTGATCTGTCCCTCATATAAATTCAAAGACAAGTCTTTTACTGTTATCATGACACTATTTTTTAAGGAAAATTTCTGTAAGAAGAAAACCAAAATCTAATTTTGTTTCTGTTACCTATAAATGACAAGGACTCATTAATTAATCAGAGAGGAAGAAAAATGTTATTAATTTCAAGATTGGAGAATCAAAAAGAATATATTAAATTGTGGAAACCAAGCAATGCTTTTAAGCAATATGTGGAGTTTATAAATCCTCCTGAAAAATCTCATCCTGTCCTCCTTTTTCCAGTCTTGAAGCAGATAAAGCCCCAGTTAGTTCCTCAGTGTCTCTCTCCTACGTTGCACACTATCTGCCAAAAACCCATGGTATGTCATTGGCTTATAGACACTGCAAGCACTACTCATTACACCTAAAATTCACTCTTTCTAATATGGTCTTTATCTCCATGAACTGGACCATTATCCATCCAGTCATATACACTAACACTTGCAACTGACTTCTTTAGACATCGTCTACCTCCGGGACTCATCACTGCTAATCACCTCATTCAATAATTCAACAAGTAACTACTGAGCACTTGTTACGTGCAGACATTGTAGGACATACTCTCACATTTATGAACAAGGCATATATGGCCCTGCTCTGATAGAAAATTTGTAACAGAATAAAGAAGTAATATGTATTTACACATATGAATGATTTAACACTTTCACTAAACATTAGCCTGAGTAGGTATCAATGGAGAAAATAGAGAGCTTAGAAATACACTTGCATAAATACAGTCAAAATATATTTAACAAAGGAGAAAAGGAAATTCAAGTCACACAACAATGCAAATATTCTTCACAAGACCATGGCAGATGACAAGCAGAGGCTGCTCAGCAGAAGGGAGATTAGGAAGAGTATTTTCCTGCCTACTGAGCCACAGGAAAAGCTGATGCAGTGGAAAAGAGAGCTGTCTAAGCTGAAAAGAGCAAGAAAAGGACGAGGAGGAAAGTAAGGAAGAAAAGAGGATGGGGTAAGAAGATGATGATGGTAAGCTGTCGGTTCCAGGCCAGCAGTATCTTCTTGTCTGTAAAGCATTTGACTCCCCACTTCTGTGCTGGTTTGAATGAGAACTGTCCTCCATAGGCTTACATATTTGAAATCTTGGTCCTCAGTTGGTAGTGTTGTTTGCGGAGGTTTGTGGGTGCAGCCTTGCTAGGGGAAGTATGTCACTGGGGGCAGACTTTGAGAGTTCATAGCCTGGTCCCACTTCCAGAGTGCTCTCTGTTTCATGTTTGTCATTGAAACTGTGAGGTCTTGGCTTCCAGCTCCTGCTCTGTGCCTGCTGCTTGCTGCCATCCTCCCTGTCATGATGGACTCATCCTTCTGGAACCATAACCCCAAATAAACTCTTTCTTCTATAATTCATGACCTATTATCTCAGCAACAGAAAAGTAACTCAAGCAAAAGTTGATACCAGGAGTGGGGTGCTGCTGTGAAGAACCCAAGTTGTTGTGGAAGACTTCGGCACTTCACACTAGAAAAGTGGCTGACTGCTGCAAGGAGAGCTTCCCAGCCCAATCTAGGAGGAGGCTGGAAAACTGTAGCGTTGAGAACAATGTGGAGTGTAGAGGCCCAGGTTGATTGGGGGGAGAAGGAAACATGGACTAAAACAGCAACTGGGCTAGTGCCCATTCTTGTGACATTGTGGCAGAGAATCTGGATGCATTCTGCCTCTTGTCCTCGGAACTTGCCTGAGATTGAATTAAAAATTAATAGACTAATTTCTTTGGCAGAAGAAATTTCAAGACAGCATAATACTGAATCTGTGGCATGGTTGTGGTTATTAATCCCTGTGCATTAGAGGTTGGTCTTAATGCCTGTGCTTTAGGAGTCCTGTTCAGAAAGATCTTCCCTGTGCCTGTAAGTTAAAGCATATCCTGTATTTTCTTTTCTATCAGATTCAGGGCATCAGGACTTATGTTGAGGTCCTTGGTCCATTTGGAATTGAGTTTTGTGCAGGGTAAGAGAGAAAGATCTAGCATCACTCTTCTATATGTAGTGATCCAGTTTGACCAGCAACCACTCATTGAAGATGCTTTCTTTTCTCCAATGTGTAGCTTTGGACTCTGTCAAAAATCAGGTGGCCTAGATGCTTGGACTTATATCTGGGTCTTCAATCCATTCCATCGATCAATGTGTCTGTTTCTATGCCAGTACCAAGCTGTTTTTATTACTATGGCTTCAACGTGTAACTTAGGATCAGAAATGGTGTTACCTCTAGCAGTTCTTTAATTGTATAGAGTTGCTTTGGATATCCAGAGTATTCTCTATTTCTTTTCTAAAAAATATTTTTTTTAGTTTTGTGCATTTTGTATAATAGATCTTAATCCACTTAGACCCCCTCCTCCATCCATGCCCCTCATGGATGGGGGGGGTGTATGAGGGGCATGGATGGGGGAGGGGGTCTAAGTGGATTAAGATCTAATATATGTTAAGTCCTATCTGGTCAAGCATTTGTGCACAGATGTCCCTCAGTGCAAGTTCATCCACTGAAGTCTAGTCAGCCTATCTAGAGTCACTCTCTTAAAGAATATCTACTCTGCTTTACCCAGCAGTAATCAGTTGATAATAGTTCCTCAGCTAGGGTCGGGCCTGCTGCCTATTTCCCTTGTTCTGTGCTGAGTTTTCACCTGATAGTTGGCCTGGGTCTTATGCATGCTGTCACCATTGTTGCAAGTTCATATGAGCAAGTTCCCAGTAACCTGAAAGTCTCTTTTTCCTTATATTCATACATCAACCCTGGCACTTACAATTTTAACACCCCCTCTTCTGCAGTGGTCCCTGAGATGTAGGTGGGTGAGGTTTCATATAGGAGTCCTATCCAGGGACACACACTCTGCAGGCTCTTATTCTCTAAAACTTAGCCAGTTGTGGCCTTCTGTGTTCATCACACTCTGTCATATGAGGAAGCTTTGCTGGAATGAGTTAAGGCATGCATTAGTATTCTCACTACTCCCTGTTCTACTATATTCCATGAGGGTTAGGTGTAGAGGTTCCACTACAGATGTGTTGCTTAGGCCTGGGCATCTCTCAGACACATACTCTGTGTGTGTGATCAGTGGTGGAACTCTGTAATAGCCTCTATCTGGTCCAAAAAAAAAAGCTTCTTTGATGAGTGGTAAATGGTATACTTGCTTTTAAATATAAGAATCCATATTTAGCAGATAGTAAGAAATTTCATTTGTCTAGAGATATGCCAGAGATGACTGCAGGCATAGGATCTATAGTTCTCTGGTCTTGTGTATTTGGCTATATTTACAGCTTTGTATTTCTATATGAAATTTAAAATTATTTTTTCAATTGCTATAAAGAATTGCATTGGAATTTTGATGGGGATTGCACTGAATCTGTAGATTGCTTTTGGTAGGGTGGCCATTTTCACAATATTAATCCTACCAGTTCATGAATCTGGCCATATGTCTGGATCCTTCAAGTATCCAATATGTCATGCCAGGCAACTATTACCTGCCCCCAAACTTCACATGTCTTTCTTTACTCCAGTAGAGTTCTTTCTCAGGAGCCCCAGTCCATGATTAGAATTAGCAACCACTCCAAGGAAGAAAATGTCCAGAATCTTTAAGTCATATATATCTAGAAATCTATCCATTTCTTTTAGATTTTCCAATTTGGTTGTGCAATTTTGTGTTGGTTATCTTGGGTATAACCAACAGTTGTCTAATTTGACTTAAGACCTGCTCAAAAAGAGAGAATTCATGCATAGTCCTTAAAACACAGTCAAATACCCATGGCTGGAGAGGTCATAGACCCTAGAGGAGAACCTACTACTACTGCCATTTTCCTAAACCAGTATCATTTCTAACTGTATATAAAACACTTATTCTCATACCCACAGATAAATGTAACTCTCACCAGATTTCTGGTCCAATTAGACCAGAAGTCAAAGAAGCTTTTTTTTGCAACAGATACAGGATATCACAGAGATCCATAACTCATCAAAATACAGAGAATAAGTGATCATGGGGTGCCCATACCCAATTGATGCTTCTACAATGCAACTCCTACACCCAAGGCTCAGGGAACATCACAGAAGAGGGGACAGAAAGACTGAAACACTAGAGGACCAGATAGTGCCTTCTAGACATGACAGGGATGCCTCACCCATGAAATCAACAATATGGTTGCCTAAACAAGACCTACATGGCAACACCAGTTGACATGCAAACATAGATGCAGGAAATTTCACAAGACTGCACTCCTAGATGAAGAGCTACAGGAAATTGATGGCTGCTGAGAGTGTAAGAATCAGTTTTCTCCAGGGATGTACAACCTGATACGTAATCTAGTCCCAAATAGTCAGCCCTAAACACACATATTAGTAACACTAAATGGACTCAGTATGTCCATTTAGTCTTAGGGTATATATGTGTTAACAGTACTAATTATAAAAGAACAGACCACCAATTTGAGGAGTGGAGGGGAAGGTCATATGATGAGTTGGAGGAGATTAAGCAAGGGAAGGAATGATGTAACTACAGGACTCATATATGAAATTCTAGAAAAAAAAGTAAAACAAATTGAAAAAAGAAACAAAGACTCACAGAATAATACCTTGTATAAATGTTGAATCCTGATACCAGCCACTAAACCAACAGGCTCAGCCTCAATATAATTATTTGGGGCCAAATCAGAGAGATGGTGCTCTTCATTGTTTAAGGTTGTTTTCCCAAGCCAGTAGGATTTCTAAAAGAATAAAAACATGCAATCATGGTATTACTGAAAAATTAAGTGCACTAAAGACTTCAATGCTCTCTGGGTCATTCACTCTCATTTTGGAGTGGGTTACAATGGATGTCTTGAAACTATCATTTGAAGGAGCTTGTCTCTAATATGGCTTGCTAAAATTATAACCACAGAGCATGGCTGTGCAGGAAGTGAACTACTGAAATCGCCTCAAAAAGGCACGGTGAAAGTATCACATTACTTTGGTGAGGTCTTTCTGGTTGGATGTGGTCTACAGATTTACGGCTATACTAGGACTTTCAATTGTCTCTAAGAACAATATTATTTTCACAAACTATTTTTAAAATACTTTGCCTTTTTACTGAGCTGTCATTTTCATTGATGGTATAAAAACAATGATCAGCATGTCTCAAGTGCCTTAGTACAAATTCAAACAGTAGAACAAAACAGTGCTACAAAGCCACTGTCTTCTGTACCATTCGGGTATTTACAGGGGAAAGTCTGCTTCACTTAATTATATATTTGATGAAGGAAAATAAATAATTAAGAACAGTCCTTCAAAAATATATGATTACCTCAACAGATACGGAAAAAGCATTTGGTAAAATTCAACATTTTCATAATAAAAACACTCAACAAATTAAATATGGTAAGAATTTACTCAGAAGCCCACAGCCATCACACTGAATGGGGAAAGGCTGAAATCATTTCCTTTAACATCTGGAACAAGGATGTTCATGTTTTTACCTTGCTTTTACATGTTTTACCATCCAGTACAGGGAGCCTTAGCCAAGGCAGTTATGTGAAAGGGATGCATGAAGGGCATTCCAAATAGGAAAGGAAGAAATCAAATTATTTCAGCTTGCAGATAATATTTTTATATATAGGAAAAACACCATTAAAATGGTTAGAATTGATAAATTCAGTAAATTGGCACTAATCAGCATATAGAAATGAGTGGATTTTTACACACTAAAAACATGCTAGTTGAAAGAGAAATCAAGATGACAATCTCACTTAGAATAACTACAAAAATATCTGGGAAAAACTCAATCAAAGAAGTGAATGATTTCAACAAAAATTACAAAATACTGATGAAATTAAAGAGGACACTAAAAAGTTGGGCTTACTGGGCACCAGCCTAGCTCCAGGTCCAATGAGACCCTGTCTCAAAGAATAAAATGGAGAAGGGGAGAGAAGGACATCCAACGTCCTTACTGCCCTATACCCATGCTCACAGGCATGTGCACCATACATTCACACACATGTGTATACACATACACACATGATATCAGACCACATCATCAAAATACCTGATCTTTTCACCACACTGTGAAGCTATAGTATCTAAAAGGATGACACTGACGTGAGAGCCGACACAATGAGCGGAGCACACTATAGAATCTAATACAACTAAGTGTCTGCATAGGAAGCTGATTTTTGACCAACACACCAAATATAAAGAACAGTAGAACTTATTTCCTCTTTCTGACTTGTATTTTGGTTCTCTTCTCTGGCATCTCTTTATTCCCTTTATCTTCTCCAATTCCTAGCCTCTGGTGACTTTATACTATGTATTTCTGTTAAGTCAACATCTTCAACTTGTGCATATGTATGGGAACATGAGATACCTGTCCTATAAATATACTAAATGGTGCTAAGAAAACTGGATATTCACGCACAGATAGACACTTGACACCAAGCTCTCAGTATATCCAAAAATCAGTTCAAATGGACCAAATATCTGAAACTACTAATTCTCAGAAGAAAGCCATAGAGATGCTTTAAGACATTGGTATAGACAAAGATGTTTTTCATTATATCCTCAAAGTACAAAACAATAGCAAAATAAGACAAATGAATTTTATCAAGGTATGAATATCTTGCAAAGCAAAGATCATCATCAACACAATCAAGTTTACCTGTGAAATGGGAGAAAATATTTTTAAACTACTGGTTCAAAGGGAAATTATTTTCAGAATATATATGGAACTTAAATAATTCAACAATGAGAAAAATAAATAATACAAATTTAGAATGTCAAGCTATATGAATAGACATTTCTCAAATGATACACAAAGGGTCAATAAGTAAAAGTTGCTCAATATCATGGGTAAGCAGGGGAATGAAAATCAAAACAATGTATCATTAAAACATTGATGTGGCTTTTACATAAAGACAAAAATGACAAATGCTGATGAGCATGAAGAGAAAAGAGAACTTGCACACACTGCTGGTAAGAATCTAAATTAGTACAGATGGACATAAGCCAGCATAGAGGCTCCTCAAAAGACTTAAAATTGAATCACCAGTCCCACCACTGGGCATATGCCCAAAGGAAATGAAATCCATATGGCAAAGACATATCTGTACTCTCATGTTTATTTCAACATCATTCACAGGAGCCAAAATATGGATTCAACCACCATCTCCATTGATGGATACGTGGATACATAAAATGTGGTATACTTTGCAATGAAATATGATTTGATCATAAAAAGAGAATTGCAATAACATGGGTACACTTGGCAGAAACTACGTTAAGTGAATGATCTATGCACAGGAAGACAAACACTGTGTATTCTCACTCATATGCAGAAGCTAAAGACATTGACTTAATAGAAATACAGAGTAGTACTCGGTCACTAGAGGCTAGGAATTAGAGAAGATAAAAGGAATAAAGAGATGCCAGAGAAGGGAACCAAAATACAAGTTAGATAGGGGGAATAAGTTCTACATTCTACAGCAGGGTAGGTTGACTATCAGTTATAATAATCTATTTTGTATCTTACAAGAGATTACATGAGAGAAATTTAAATGTTCTCAAAACAAAGAAATGATAAATGCAATGGCAATTACTCTGATTTCATCCTTACTCATTTTATATGTGCATTAAAGTACAACACCATTTCTCATAAATATACCTGATGTCATTTAAAATAGAAAAATCTTTTAAAAATAGACATGGGGCATACATAATTTATCCACTCCTCACTTGGGCCTACAGACATGACTGTGTGTTCATTCACATGGGATTTCTTTGCAGAAAAATCACTTCATTCTATCATACACGTGACAAAGTTAACTCATAACAGCTTTGGTTGAGAAGGAAAAAATGGCATTAGTACAATAAGGGTGAGGGACTAGAGTGGTTAATCTTAGATTGTCAACTTGATTGGCTTGAGGTTTGTTGAAGAGATTAGCAAAACACATTTCTGGGTGTGTCTGTGGGGGTTTTATAGAGGGGAAGAACAGCTCCGAATAAGGGTGGCAACACCCAATACCCCAGGGGTCATGATGAAATAAAGAGGGAAGAGGGGAAAATCCCAGCATAGGCATCCTGGTTATTTCCTGATGGCCATAAGATGACCAGCTGTTCTGCCACACCTTTCCACAAAGACGCTCTGCCTCACCTCAGGCTCCAAGTGGCATGGCTATGGGATTATGGACAGAAACCCTCAAAATCAGGAGCCGAAATACATCTTTCCATCTTTTAATTCATCTCCCTCAGGCATTTGCAAAGCAGTAAGAAGTCTGACTAGCACAGTCACCATGGGGAGGGGTGTTAGGGCACGTGTGCTTGCTCTTCTGCAAACCAGCCACATAAGGACCGAGGGTTCTCTAAATAAAAAAATTAAAAAAAAGCATTGGAACTCACCTGCAAGAAAAAATTCCATGGTTTAGGCACACCATACTTCCCTGGAAAGACATTATCTACATACCAGACCACAAGACCATACAGGAAAGCACTAAATAAAAACATTCCCACTATGTGGGCCAAAGTTAAGTCATCATCTGCACTTATTTTTGAAGAGAAGTTATCCCATTGAGCACCATCCCCTGAAATATAAAAGGAGACAGTTACTTCAGATGTTCAACAATGGCTAGAACAAAGTCACCTAGTTGCTTTTTGATTAACAACAAGGGAAAAACTTCACCTGCATTCTCTGGAGACTGTCTATTTAATGTTTTATTTATTATTTTTATTTTATGTGTGTGAGTATATTGCCTGCATGTGTTTGAGTGCACTGGTGTCATGCAATACCCAAGGAAGTCAGAAGAGGGCGTCAGATGCCCTGGAGCTGGAGTTATGGTTGTTAGCCACCACGTGGGTGCTGGGAATCAAACCCAGGTTCTTTGTAAGAGCAGCCAATGCTCTTAACTGCTGAGTCATTTCTCCAGCCCCCTATTTTCTTTTTTAGAATTTATTATTGAATTTCTGTGCATTTCACACAATACATCTTTATCATATTTAGGCCCCTTCCCCATCTGCACCCCTGCTGTATTTCATGCATTCTTTGACTGTATTGTCTATTCAATGATACCCTTATGTTTAGGTTCTCTAGGAAGCAAAGGAGTAATAATGGAAGGAGACTTTCCTTCTATCCAACCTCTACTAAAAGTTAGTGAAAACCAAAAACCATAATACTTAAAGCAAATGTCCAGGTTGTTAGGTAGTCTTATACCTCAGTTCTCTAAGGCTAATCATCATGAAAACAACCAAGAAGACATGTAGGTTTGGAAATATAGTCATCAGAAAATGGTACAAAGTCCATTCAATGAGAAATGACACCAATTTCAATAAATGTTATAGGTACAACTGAGTTCCTACATGCAGAATAATGAAGCTGCCTCTTCATGTCTCATTACATATATGAACTTAATATGAATAAAAACATGAGTAAGCGATAAAAATCAATCATTGTAATCTATACAGGTAACCTACATAAGGAAAGTCATATGACCAAATCAGCAGACATATAAAAGAAGATTAAAAAATCCAATATTTGTGCATGAGGAAAATCTTCAGGAAGTAAGAGGAGAGGACAATCACCTCAACCTGTGAAAGAGTTTCTGCAAAACACCTACAAATAAGCCAGGTACGCTTCACATCTATAATCACAGCCTGGGATTTGTACTGAGTTCCAGGCCAGCCTGGGCTACAGAGTGAGACCATTTCAAGAAACCAAAAATGAACAAGCTACAACAAAGCAACATATATCTACTGCTGAATGGTCTCTCCTAAAATTGGAGACAAGGCAAGGATGTCCAGTTCACCACTTACTCAACACAGTGCACACTGTAAGTGCTGCAACAGGCAATATCAGGAACTATCATTCATATGAATAAACTTATCTATTTTGGGGTGGTACAGCTGGGTACATGGAAAACCCCAAGGAACATGCAAAAAGAACTACAAAATCTTCACCAGTCGTAGGATACAAGAGTAAAACACAAAGCCAGTTTGATTTCTAATACTAATAACAAACATAAAAAGAAAAACATAATACCACTTACCACCATTTGAAATTAACTTAAGTATATTCCTTTGACACTATAAACCTACTCAAGTATTAATTTAATTTAAATGTAGTTAAATTAATTTACATTTAATTTAAAATGTATAGTATTTGTATAAAAATCACTGGTTTGCTTTTACAAAATCAAAGCATATACAAATAAATAAACATAATATGTTCACCATTCACTAGATTGTACACAGTAAAATGTCAACTCTTTCCAAAGAGGTCTACAGGTTTAATACAAACCCCTCAAAATCCCACAAGTTGTCTTATAGATGGTCAATAAATAATAAGGAAAGTTATACTATGAGGGGAGTAAAAACTACAAAATTTATGGGATGTAGCAAAAGTGAGTACACAGAGGACTACAGCTGTGATATGTACATTAACAAATGGGAGAGCACAAACTGGTAACCTACTCTTCCACCTTAAAAAGCTAGAGAAAGAACTATGTATCGTATTCACACCTATAATCCCAGCACTTGAGCTGCTGAAGCAGGGGGATCAATACAAGTTCAAGGTCAGCATGAGCTATATAGTGAGTTAGAGATCAGCTTACGCTACAGAGTGAGACCCTCTCTCAAAAACAAAAACAACAAAACACCCCTTAGAGAAAGAAAAGCAAGATATACATAAATTTGTGCAGACTGAATAACACAGTAAGATCTAAGGGGCCAAACTGCTGCAAAAATGAGGAATAAAAGTAGAAATCATCACTGATATCATAGAAATAAGGATTTAAAAGGATTCTATGAGCAGTTATATGCCAACCAATCAAGATGAAAGGGATGACATAATCAGGAGGGATGTATCCTAGACTACAAGAAAGGTTCAGTATCTGAACCTCAGTCATTAAGTTCACCACATTAATAGAACATATACAATCATATCTCTTTATGGGGAAAGGTATTTTATAATATTCAACAGCCTTTGACTGATCATAATCAATACTCAATGAACTAGAAACAGAATTTTCTTAGCTAGATAAAATCATCTACGAAAAGCCACAGCTATAATCATCTCCATGGTGGAACACTGAAAACTTTCAGTAGTGAAAGGCTGCCATCGTCTTGAGTGACAAAATTATACCCCAGAAGAGACCACCTACACAGACAGGACACGAACATACTGATATGTATGCAGATATAAATATCTAATATATTATTTGTATCAGTTTGTATAGTATTACTATTTACATATACATGTGTGCACAGTATGTATATATAATGCATACACACCATTTTTTTTATGATAAAAAGGACAGTGACAAACAAAGCACACCTGCCCGCTGCTCTCTCCCAGCCCTCTATGGCCTGCCTTTTCTTTCTTTGACTCAGATTATCACATGCTTTTGCACAGGAAATACTCACCCTTCATTTCCATCCTGCATATCAGGTCGGCCCCAAAAGCTAATTCGGTATTTGTAATGAGACAGGATGCCAGCTTCACGGGGAAGCTTATCTGATCATACCTTTGAACTATCATTAAATATGGAAAGAAAGTGAGAAAATGGAGAAAACCTGTGATGGAAGAGGCCAAGGAAGCTGAAAAGGAAAAAGGAAATAGAGTCAAATGATGGAAGCCACAGAGCCAGAAATAACTACCCTCACTTTACTGTGCAAGAGAATGCAAACTCTAAAAGTGGAGGGAAACCATGTCGCTCCCCACTACATCACTGGCATCTGGCTCCGTGCCTGACTCACAGTTGGAGCTCCGTAAATACTTTTACTTAAATGAAGAGTATGAGGAAGAAATTTTCCGGAATTTATCCAGTGGCAACTGAAATTTAGAGGAAGCTTCCCAATAAAATTCTTTATTAGTCAAAACATAGCATCTTTCATGAAAGAAGCCTTAGACTCACCTTTATCGAAGAACGAGCTAACCATGAAACCGAGTAACATTGAGGAGACGGCGAAGCACAGGAAGTAGAAGACAAGGAATGTCGGGTCACTGTGCTGGAAGACTCGCTCGTGTGTAATCTGATGAAACAATTAGGAAGCGAGTTTAGCCATCCGTGAACTGGTGAGGAAAGGGCAGGGACGTGAAGAAAAACACCAAACGCAGTGACCCTAGTGGCGCGACTCACATTGCTTACTGACACTGACAACATTGTCTATAGAGGAGCCAGTCATTTTGTTATTTTTTTCCCTCTGATAGACAAAGCACCTTTTGAACTCCTACAGTGGAATCCATGAAAACCCCATTACTGTTCGGCAAACTAAAACACACTCTGCCCACACTGAAATTTCTTCATCCTTCTTACAGTCTGACTGCATTCACATGGGTACTTGCCTTAAGAAAGAAAACTGCACACAGCAAGCAGATGATAATGAAATACATCACTAAGAAGGTGATGAAATAGGAAATCCAGAGCATAGCGTTGCTGAGTCCCACTATGAGCTGGTATTCCTGCAGGAGAATCAACACAAACTAGGGTCATGAAAAGCAGCTTGGAGATTTCAAACTACATGCACACCTCTTCCTGACCCACAGCAACGTTGGTGTGGTTAAATATTGTCATTTTCATCACAGCTCATAGCAGTCAAATGACTGGATTAAAGCGGTGCACCTACTGAGTGATGTGACTTGGAATTCTGGGTCCAGAGATTTTGTTTCTCTTAATACCTTACAGTCTCTTAACACTTCACAGGTTCTGGTTCTGATGTTAAGAAAACTTTAAAATTTCAAAATTAAAAAGATAACATTTCTTTTCATTGTGTCCTGTTTCCAGGAAGCAATAAATCCAAAAGGAACCATTAAATCCAATAAATCCCAAACCCACTTTTGTTCCACTGTAGACTTGAGCAGGGGTGGGCAAACTATAACCCACAAGCTGATCTAGCCAGGTCATATTTTTATAAATAAAGCACGTTTATTCATTTCAGCACTGTCTGTGGCTGCTTTCACGCCACAGCTGATGATTAAGCAAATGATTAACGCTGTGGGTTTCGTCTAAACTCTCCTAGATCAATAAATTACAAAGCCGGACTCTGAAAGGCTAAATTCCAGAAATTACACTGAAGGAGAACTTCCTGTTTCTGCCTCTTCCAGCTGCCTGTGCGTGTTTCTAATGTCTTTTTTCTCCTGGTTTCCAGTGAGTAAAAAAAAAAAAAAAAGCTTTAGTGACCAACAAGGTGGCTCAGTGGGAAAAGGTTTTTGCTGTCCAGCTTCATGACCTGTGTTCAATTCCTGGGACCCACATGGCAGAAGTAGAGAGCAAATTCCCACAAGCTGTCCTCTGACCACTGTATACACACTATAACATCCATTCACACACACACACACACACACACACACACACACACACACACATCGTGGTTCATAAATTGAGCCACCTGAACCAGCAATGATTCACAGAGCTCCACCTATCAACATGGACAGGCAGTATTAGACAGGTCAAAAGAAAAACTGGCAGAACTACCTCCATGTTTGCCGTATTTGGACATGTCTGAGCAATTTTGATCAACTGTCAACTGGAAGCTCAGGACTCAGTACTTGTTGCAAGAATATATTCTTGATTTATATTTTGTTTATCAGTCTACCTTAGTTTCCTTTCCTGTTGTGATAAAACACCCTGACAAAAGCAGCTTTAGGGGAAATGGCTTAATTTGGCTCACAGTTTGAGGGTACAGTCCATCATGGTGTGGAAGTCATAGCAGATGGGACTGAAGGCAACTGGACACACAGTCAGAAAGCAGAGAGAAATGAAAGCTTGTGCTCAATTGGCTTTCTCCTTTCTATGAAGTCTAGAACCCCTGTCCCTGGAGCCATGCCACACACCGTGGGCAGGTCTGTCAACCTCAATTAATCTAATCAAGACAATTCTTCACAGGCCTAGCCAGAGGCTTACCTCCTAGGTGAGTCACCATCCTGTCAAGTTGATCAGTCACTATACAGTATTAGGCACAGCATGCTGCATAGAATGACAGCTTAGGGCCTCTTTTAATTTGACAGTTCCTCTCTCCCTTTTGATCAGTCAGTCAAAATGGACAGACTGACTAAAACCTTGATAGCTGTCATAAATTTGTTTGGTCTTAGTACAGAATTTACAGTGTCAAATTATTTGAATAATTCTTTGTTTTCTTCACGTCTGAGGAGTTTCGTGAAATATACAATGCTGATAAAAATCCATAGTCAAAAATCCTTAAAGGTTAAAATCCTAAAAGATAAAAATACCAAAACTCTATAATGCTGGGAAAAGTAATTTTAAAAATCTTTAAAAGACATTTATTTATGCTAATTTTAAAGGGCTATATTTTGAGAAACATGTAAAAATGAGAAATTTATTTTCAAAACATGGGAGACCAGAAGACAAAAGACTCTGAGCAAAGGAGCAAATGAGGTTGGGCCCTGTGAACTGTATTCCATCTCAGTAGACTCGTGGCTAGAGTCATTCCAAAATCAGTAACAGGGGAGCTCCCGCAATAGAATGCCTGAAACCTCAGGGTGGGTTAGTCCAAAAACTGTGTTAGGAATACTTGCAGAATGTTGCAGTGTATCGTAATGATGGGCAACAAGGGAAAGCAACTCTCCCTCTAGAGGTAATGATTAATTTTAACTGTCAACTTGGTTTGGATTGAGATGCACCTAGCAGACTGTTGAAGGCCATGCCTATGAGTCTAGACACAATTAGATCATGAAGGATTTTAGCCAATGAATAGATTAATCCCTTGATGGACTCATTCTATAATGGCATTATTGAGAAATGGCAAAAGATAGAAAGTATAACATAGTTGAAGGGCATGCTCTGTGAAGGTTCACCTTGCTCCAGCCCTTTCCCCGGCCCCCTCCTTCCTGTCTTCTATGACATGAGCCTCTCTGCTCCGCCACACCCTCCCCAGCACGACAGAATGTCAGCTCTGAAACCATGAACCAAAATTAATCATTCTTTCCTCAAGTTGTTTCTGACACGTACTTTGAGGAGAAAAGCAGCCAATACACCAGGAATGCAAGGCCAGGAATAGTTCATTCAGTTTTAGGCAATGACCTAAGCCCATTAGTACTTGCAAATGATTAAGGCTCTGGACTTGATCTAAACCTGCAGAGAAAAACATGCCATCGGCTAGGTAACAGAGCCATGAAAGCACTCTGTTTCTTGGTGAAGATAAGAAAGAAAACACAAAGTGAACCTGAAGAGCCTACTGAATGCATAACTAACTGCTAGAAATGGCCTAGCTAACTGGAGCGAAAACTGAAGCCAAGTGCAGCAGTTGCCTTGAGGCAGAGACAATAGGTAGCTTTTCCAGGGCCAAATAGCAGAGACAGCCAAGCTGCACAGGTGAATGCTCCAGACATTTTAAGATGGTGCAGCTAGCATTTCCATCCTAGAACTCATGAAGAAATACTCCAGGACCAGGAGAAGAACCTCCTCTAAGGATTAGAGGCAAGAATACCTCAGCTTATACAGGCAGAGGAAAGGATTCCAGTTCCCAGGCCATGGAGGAATGCTGCTTACTGGCTTGCTCCCCTGGCCCATGCTCAGCCTGCTTTCTTATGCAACACAGGCTCACCTTCCCACCTTCTCAGGGGTGGCACCATCCACAGTGGGCTGGGCCTTCCCACATCACTCAACAAGAAGATGCCCCATGGACATGGCCACAGGCCAGTCCAATGAAGGCAATTCCCCAATTGAGGCACTTTCAACCCAGGTGTGTCAAGTTGACACTAAAGCTATCCAGCACAATTTTTAAAGTATTTTACATGAGTAATATGTCCAGTTTAGTAGGACACTAGCTTTCTCAGCCTCAGTGCTTCTAGAATATATTCAGTGTGGAACACTGGCCTACATTCATAAATGCATATTAAGGTAGCGCAACTTTAATATGGTTGGCAGCTCAATTTTTCATTATGGGAGGCTATCCTATGCATTGTAGCATATTTAACAGCTCCCTGACCTCTGCCCAGTAGGTGGAAGTAACAGCCGTCTTAGTCATGAAAATTTTCTCTAGACATTACTAATGACCCCCTAGAAGCAAAATTGTTCTAAACTGAGAACCACTGCCTTAGAATAAAAGCTACCATTATCCCACCTAACAAAAAATTAGAGACTAATAGCTGGATGCAATCATAGAAGCCTATAATTCCAGAATTTGGAAAGCAGAAGCAGGATGATGATGAGTTTTAGGCTATCCTGGGCTATAGAAAATGTTCAAGGCTAACCTGAGCTACATTGTGAGCTCCTGTCTCAAAAAACTGAAGGTTGGGATATAGTTCAATGGTAGAGTACTTCCCTGGCATATTTCAATCTTAAACATATATGCACCAAACTCCATGTACCCAATTTCATAAAAAATGTACTACACCCCATGTCAATCTCTGTATTTCTTATGTACACACAGTCATATGTATGCACACACTCATACATGCGCACACACATGAACTTTACATACATGCACATACCCACATACTAAAAGAAAAAAAGAGTTTTGCTCCAATCTCAAAAATCCCTCATGTCCCTTCCAAACCATTATACTCTTTCCAGAGCTCATTGCTGTCTGGAGTTGTAAAAGCCCATGCCAGTGTTGTCTCGGTTCTGAACTGTATTTAAACAGAATCATGCATCTGACAGGTCATTCCAGTTACTCCTTGTAGCTGTCATTTGGCCATCTTCATTCCTATATGGAATTACATTTTTAAAATATTTTTTTATTTTATGTGTATGAGTGTATTACCTGCATGTATGTGTAAGTGTACCTGTGTCGTACAATACCCGTGGAGGTCAGAAGAGGGCCTCAGATCTCCTGGAACTGGAGTTATGGACAGTTGTTAGCTGCCATATGGATGCTGGGAATCGAAGTTGGATCCTCTGCAAAGACAGCTAGTGCTTTTAACCACTGAACCATCTCTCCAGCCCTGGTATTACATTTGATAAACACATCACTGTTTATTACTGCACTGTTGATGACATGCTGCTTATTGGGCTATTATAGTAATGTAGGTAGGTTCCATACACCATCATCTTACTTTCCCTTATATTAATGTATGACATAATCACATAACTACGGGAACCAGGAAATTGTCAGGGGTGTAATATTCTACCCGACATAGTGTTAGTAACTGTCTGAGGGATATTTTGTTCAGTGTGGATACAAATCGCACATAGGTAAAGTACTACTCCTGTAGCACTAGCAGCTCTGAGCTTTGTGTACCAGCAACTCTCAGCCTCCTAGGGTTACAGCTTCTATGTGAACTGGCAGCAGTTCAGCCTTGTGTGACCCTAAGCTTTGGGTCCGGGCAGCAGAGCTCAGCTCCCAGCAGTTAGTGCTGATACCTTTCTCAGCAGCTCATGGTAGCTCCCAAGATCCAGAGCTAGTGGCTCCCAGGAGCTTGCTGTAGCTCTTGGCAGCGCTTAGGTCTCCATAGCCTCGGCTCCTCATCTCTCAGCTCTTGGCTGCTCTTTGGGGTTCTTTCAGCTGCCCACTAGCCACTAGGTCTGCTCAAGGCTTAGTGTTTTCTACATATAATACAACCAGCCCAGCCCACTCTATCCAAGATAAAAAGTCACAAGGAAGCAGTAAATAAAACCATCTGAACAGGATTTTTGAATTATGTGCTGCAGCACAGAGTAGGCAGTACACACGAAGGGGATTCCAGAAAGACCCCGTAAGAGCAATGAAGACTGACTAATTACATAGACATGGAAGGACATGGCCATACCTGCACAGCCTCTCCTGTCAGCTAACCCAGACTTTCTGATTAGCCGCACCAGCAGGCACATACTAAACCCACCTGTTCTGTCTGCTATAGGTCAGGGAGGACAAGCAACAAGATATCTCAAGAATTCATTTTTTCACCTGCTTAGATAATTATATTATACATTAACTTACATCTTAAATAAGACTTTAACAATGTATAAGTAAAAATTCTAATTTTTAACTACTATCTATGGGATGCTTATGACCGACAGATATTTTTTAAGTATCTGGTTTAACTCCCCCAATAATCACAAAATTAACTATTATAATCTCCAGTTTATATCTAGGGAACAGGCTATCATCACAGAGCTAATCACTGTCAAATCCAGAATCTAAAGACCTTGGAACAAAGAAGGTAATTAGTAAATAGATGCTAAATAATGTATGGATAGGCGAATCAATGGCTTCTGATGTTGGAGTCCCTGTTCTTTTTTCTTTTTCTTTCTTTTTTTTGTTTTTTGTTTTTGTTTATGTTTTTTTGAGACAGGGTCTCACTATGTAGCCCTGGCTGACCTGGAACTCTCAGTGTAGACAAGGCTGACCTCAAATCCACAGAGATCTGCTACCTGAGTGCTAGGGTCAGATTAAAGATGTGGGTCACCATGCCTGATCCAAGGAGTGAATATTCTTTACAATATGGTCTTGAATATACTCCATATTGAAATCATCTCAAAGATTTGAAGGAATAATCTTGGTAAAGAATCATAGAATCATAATTGTTACAGTCTAAGTTTAATTCAAGAGCTCAACTGATTATTTCTTTGTTGCCTATTTTATTCTAAAAATGATTCAGGTCATTTAATATTTGACCTCTTTTCATAGTAATCTCTTCAATAGTCATTTAGCCAAATCCAGATTTTATATAAAATAAAAACATCAGAAAATTGATATGCACAGACTAGTCAGTTCATACTTTCACATTGCCCCTACAATATATTTCTTTATCAGTGCCAAATGTGCAGAATTAACCCAACCACCTATACACACACATCAGTTCTATGGGTCCAGAATGTTACAAAGAAAATAAAATTGGGGCTGGAGAAATGGCTAAGTGGTTAAGAGCATTTACTGCTCTTGCAGAGGACCGGGGTTTGATTCCCAGCACCCATATGGCAGTTAACAACTGTCCATAACTCCAGTTCCAGGGAATTTGAGGCCCTCTTCCGACCTCTGTGGGCATTGCATGACACAGGTGCACTTGTACGTATGCAGGAAATACACTCACACACATTAAAATAAAATAAAAATAATAAAAATTTTAAAAATTTAGAAATATATAGAAAAAAGAAAATGAAATTACCTTTAATCTCTTTTCCTTTTCCAACATAATGGTCCCAACGATGTCAAGTTGCATGTGAGTAAATGTAAATAAAATTGTCCAAGGAAACATAGGCATGAACGACTACAGAAAACTGTCATGAATAAATTCAGGGAATGGAAATCTCTTAGCATAAAAGCTGGCATTAGCAAACATGTTTTCTGCAGCTCTGCCACTGTGATACACCATGATGGCCTTATCTACAGAATGCTGCACAATAAGGAATCCTTCTCTGATGTACCCTAAATGAAACAAACAAAGATGTCAAGTTCAGGATACTAAGAAACAGAAAAACAAAGATAGCAATTTGGGTCATTCAAAGCCCTTAACAAAACAACTTCACAAATATCTACTGTGGGTTGAGACACAGACAACAAATACCATAAAGCCTTATTGCCATTTTCTCAAAATTAAAATAGTTCATGGAAATAGTACCACAGTTTTACGTACTTTTATCAGCCAAACTAAACAAGAACTAAAAAAACACTAAACAGACCTCTTGTTTCAGTGCATATGTCTCTCCAAAATTCCCATGTTGGAACCTAATAATTCACCAGATGGTGACCTTAAACCCACCACTCAGGACGCAGAGGCAGGTGGATCTCTGTGAATTTGAGGCTGGTCTACAATGTGAGTTTCAAGTCAGTCAGGCCTATAAAATGAGATCCTGTCCTAAAAAACAAAAAAAATGAAACAAAACAAAACAAAACAAAAAAAACAAAACAGGGGCTGGAGAGATGGCTCAGAGGTTAAGAACACTGGTTGTTCTTGTAGAAGACCCAGGTTCGAATCCAGGCACCTACATGGCAGCTAACAACTGTCTGTAACTCCAGTCCCAGGGGATCCGACAGCCTCTTTTGACCTCCGCGGGCATTGCACGACACGGGTGCACTTACCTACATGCAGGCAATACATGCATACACATAAAATAAAAATAATAAATAAAAAATTTAAAACCCTTGTTAAAAAAAGCCAATCAAATACTTGAAATAATGAAATAATGTTTTTAAGAAGTAAGGTCTTTCAGAAATGATGATGTTCTAATTTCCAACAAATGGAATCAGTGCTTGTGACCCAAAAGTTCCTCTGACCCTATGACAACAAGCCATGGTCCCACCTCTTTTCCATGCTCTGTGGAAGGCATCATGCCCATTAATGGGAGGGGCTATGGATATATACGCCAGGAAAACCACGAGGCTGGTCTCTTACCATTTTGTGTGGCTGTCAGGAAGCCACAAGATTTATGTTTGTGTATGGACTTTTGAGCACAGCCGTGAATGGGGTAGTCTCCATTTTGGGAATAGAGCACGGAGACCATCGGCGGGATAGCGCATGCCTCAAACACAGGGAAGAAAAGCCCATGTGAATCCATGTCTTTGTAAGTCAACCCCCTTTCCCGTATGTCATATAAACTATGCAAAACCCAAATAGAATTTATTATGTCAGTTTTGTCAGTCTGCATCAGGACTACGAGACCCCGAGTGAGGGCAGGTCTCCCAGTTGGGAGGGGAAAATTTAGTGAAACACTACTATTAAAAATATTGAACAAAGCATCCTTGGTCTTTTTGCCCCTTTCCCTTCTACACTGTGATAACACAAACTGCCTCCCCTCCAGAGGATGCAGCAAGAAGCAGCCATCTGGGAAGCACACAGCAAGCACTCACCAGGGAGCTAGTCTTTTGGTGCTTGAAGTGTAGACTCCCTAGCTTCTAAAATCATGAGAAATGAATTTCTAGTCTTTTTAAAAAGTTTATTTTTATGTTATATATATGAGTGTTATGCCTGCATGTGTGTAAGTGCACAAAAGAGGCTGTCGGATCGCCCGGAACTGGAGCTACAGAGGTTGTTAGCTGCCACTTGGGTGCTGGGATTTGAACCCAGATCCTCTGCAAGAGCAGCCAATGCTCTTAACCACTGAGCCATCTCTCTAGCCCCTGTTCTTTTTTTTTTTTGTAGCCCCAGCTGTCCTGGAACTCACTATTTAAATAGACCAGGCTGGCCTTGAACTCACAAAGATCTGCCTGCCTCTGCCTCCAAAGTGCTGGGATTAAAGGCAACGTGCTGGGATTAAAGGCATGCACCACCACGCCCAGCTTCCAGCTCCTGTTCTTATCAAATTATAAGTATGTGGCATTTTATTATATCATCCTGGAACTGACTAAGATACTTCTATACACTAGACATATGAAATGAGAAAGAAACTCAGAACAAGTCATACAATCCCATTTACAACAGCATCAAAGAGAATAAAATCAATATGGGTAAATGTGTTTAAGGCAATGAAAAGCCTGTATACCAAGAACTATAAAACACTGTGAGAAGAAATTGAAGCAGACACAAGTAAGTGAAAAGATGTCTCACCTTTATGGGTTGGAGAATGAACGTTATTGAAAGGTACATAATACTATCATAGAGACCTACAGATTTAACACGATTCCTATGAAAATCTCAATGAAAATCCTCATGGACTCTCAGAGCACCCTGAATAACCGAAACAATCTACGGAAAGAACAACAAAGCAGGAACTCTCACATGCACTGATTTCAAAAGACCGTTTGATTCCAATGATACTGCAACCAAAAGAGTAGATCGCTGTCGTAGAGACAAATAGGCAAAAGGTAGACATAATGTCTGAGATTCACATTGGAAGTACACGGGGCACATCCTGCTCTGCTCTTCTCACCCACTGCCTCTCACAACTGATCCAACCACCTGCTGCTTTGGATATGGTTTGCTGCCCCACAAGGTTCATCTGATAAAAACTTGTCCCCAGTGTGGTGATGTGGACGTGGTGTAGTCCTTAATAGGTGGGAGCTTGGTGGAGATAATTGAGTCATGCCTGGCATCAGAAGGGATTAATGCTGGTTTCATGGAGTGGGAAGTTCTGTAGGCATGAATTAGTTCCTGTGAGTGTTGTTATAAAAAGATTGAGTCTGGATCCTCCCTGTTCTTTACCTCTTTGATCACATGCAGGCCTCCTCTGCACATGGCTAGTTCCTTTCTGCTTCTCAATCAGTTGAGAGAAGAGGAAATTGGGATGTGATGCTGATGCCACGCTGGGGTGGTTTGAATGAGAAATGTTCCCCTATAGGCTCATATATTTGAACACTTGGTTGCCAGTTGGTGGTGTTGTTTGAGAAGGTTAGGAACTCCAGGCAATGCAGCCTTGCTGGAGAAGTATGTCACTGGGGGTGGCCTGCTTTCATTTTGCTTTCTCTGCTTCCTGTACGTGGCTGAAGATGTGATCTCTCTGCTTCCTGCTCTGGCTACTTGCTGCCTTGACTCTCCTGCCACTATGGATGCTCCCTCTGGAACAGTAAGGCAAAATAAACTCTTTCTTCCATAAGTTGCTTTTGGTTGTGATATTTTATCACAGAAACAGAAAAGTAACTAATACACATGCCATTTAAACAATCCAGCCACCAGAATCATAAGCCAAATAAAAGAATGTCCAGGCTCAGGTAGCTATAAACAACACAGCACAGGTTAATATCAAAGTCCTAATAATCGGCATTTTGATGCTGATTTGGAGTTTAAAGGGTCATCTCTTACTTTTTCAGGGTCAAGAACCTTTGGCTAGATCATAGGAGAGAACCTACTAGTATTATTCTAAATGGTAAATGGGCATAGGATTAAATTGACTTATAATGACTTATTGTTATACCCATAGATTAGGACATCTCTTAAAAACCACCAAAGAAGCCTCTTTTTGCGTGTGATGAAGATTAGCACAGAGACCCACTGGTCAACATACAGAGAACAAGAGACTGCAGAGTTCTCAGCCATAAATGGAACTCTTATACCACACCCATTCCTCCTAAGGCTCAAGAACCATTGCAGAAAAGGGAGTAAAAAATTGTAAGAGCCACAGGTGGTAGATGAATACAAAGAAACTGCTTTCCAGACACGTCAGGGCAGTTGCAGATATGAAGCCACAGCACTTGTGACAGCATGCACAGACCCGCTCAAGCTCAAGCCAGACAAAATCCCAGCATCGATGGGGGAGAGGGCCGAGAAGCCCCAGCCTTAGCTGAGGATCTATTGGCAATTGATAGTTGCTGGAAGAAGGCGAGTCAGTTTTCCGCATGGTTGTGATGCAGGGTAGGTTGACCAGGCTCCAGGGGATAGACACACAGTCAAGAGCATTTAAGAAACAAAATTAAATTCAATAGGCCTTTAAAAAACAAAAATAATAGTAGCGGTTATGAAGATGGAAGGGCGGAGTGAGGTGAGGATGGAGATGAGGGCAGGGTCTGAACACAGTCAAAATACATTGTATGAAATTCTCAAAGGATAAAAATACTTTTTAAAAAATATTTTATTTATTTATACATATTTTTTATGTGTATGCGTGTATTGCCTGCATGTAGGTAAGTGCACCCATGCCATGCCCACGGAGGACAGAAGAGGCCATTGGATCCCCTGGAACTGGAGTTATGGACAGTTGTTAGCTACCATGTGGGTGCTGGGATTTGAACCTGGGTCTTCTGAAAGAACAGTCAGTGTTCTTGACTGCTGAGCCATCTTTCCAGCCCCATATAAAAATACTTTTAAATGGCTCAAACCGTTTATAATAACACAACTGTACAACAGAATCTAAGTAAAACAACATGAAAAGGTCAACTGACTTCAAGGTGGCACAATGGAGTAACACATACAAAAGAGTACCTCTTCAGACCATTCTGAAATATTAACTTACTACACATGGCCGTTGAATTTGCAGTTTGTCTGTTTTTTTTCTTTTGGCAAGGCTGGCTGGCCAGCAAGCCCCAGAGACACTTCCATCTTCACACTCCTAGCACTGGGGTTACAGGTACACCCAGGTCAGCTTTTGCATGGGTGCTGGGGATCTGAACTCAGATCCTCATGCTGAGCAACAAGGACTTTGCCCATTGAGTTCTCTCCTCAGTCCAAGCTAACAAATTCTTAACAATGCATTTGCTACAGTTGATTTTTTACTGTTTTGATTTGTACTGCTCACGGTAAACGGCTCATGGTTTGTCTGCTATTGAAGAAGTCCATTGAAAACATTTTTAAAACATTCTAAGGACTGTTATTTAACACAAAGCTCTTATTGATATGACTTTTCCCCCTTTAAGTTAAATTGTATCACTAGAAAATACTTTAAAATTACCATGGTCTATCCCAGACTCAGGAAGTAGAGGCAGGTAGATCTCTGTGAGTTCAAGACCAGCCTGGTCTACATAGTGAGTTCTAGGTCAGCTGGGGATACAGGGAGACCCTGTCTCAAAAAGACCAAAAGAAATTACCATGGTCTAATAAAAAAAATCATTCATCAACCCAAGGATATAAAACATATAAATTTATGAATATATATATATTAAGTCAGCAGAGCCATTATCAACTGAAACTATATAAATGCACAAATATAAGAAAATAAATGAATTAAAGTAATATACAGATTTCACATGTATCAGATTTTATGTATGAATTTATAATAAAGAAATAATTTTTTTAAATTTACAACCATAGGGGCTGGAGAGATGGCTCAGCAGTTAAGAACACTGGTTGTTCAAATCCCAGCACCCACATGGCAGCTAACAATTGTCCATAACTCCAGTTCCAGGGGATCTGATGGCCTCTTCTGTCCTCTACGGGCATTGCACGACATGGGTGCACTTACCTACATGCAGGCAATACACTCATACACATAAAATAAAAATAATAAAATATTTTTAAAAACAATGAATGAATCAACTTGTTCACACAGAGGAAAAAATGAATCCCACACCTGATGACTGTCTGTACACAATAAAAATAATAATATAAGTACACTTAAGGATCTGCTAACCAGAAAGTCCCCCATCTTCTTCCAAAAAGTTCCTGGGTCCTAGAGGAGGCACTGGTGGAAAAAGAACAGACGTGTTCCAGTCCCGTCCTTCCTGGTTCTTAGCTGGTGCAAAGAAATCAGAAGGATCATAGAGCTGACTAAAGCGCAAACTGTATTTTACCTAGAATGAAGAGTAGAAAACAGGGATCATGTTAAAAAAGTGAACTTGAAGAACAACATTAGTAGTGATAGGAAAAATTGTTTTTTAATTAAAGAATTTTGTTTGGGGGACAGATGAACAATTTGAGGCTATAAATAATGAAAAACAACAGCATTACTGTGGCATGGGGCAAGTAAAAAGTCACACAAGCTAAAGTCATAGTCAAAAATTAAAATGATCTACATTCCTATGTGTTCTATCCCATTCGTCTTCATGACATTTTGCTTCTGAGTTTGCAAAGGTACAATAAAGATACAATAGACATCACTGTAACTGTATTTTTCTAGGCCCAGTTTTGGCCAGCCTACTGAATGAACGGGGACTAGAGAAATGGCTCAGTCCATTCTTGCTGAACAAGCATGAGGACCTGAGTTCAGATCCCCAGAACCCTAATAAAAAGTTGGGTGTGGTGGCACTTGCCTGTAATCACAGTGCTAGGGAGGCAGAGACAGGAGGATCCCGAGGGCTGCTGGCCAGCTAGTCTAGCTGAATCAGTGAGCTCCAGGTTCAGTGAGAGACCCTGCCTCAAAATATATGGTGAAGATGAGATTGAGGGAGACACTCATGTCAGCCTCTGGCCTTCATGCATGCACATACACATGTGCACATACTTAAAAGCATGTACTTATCACACACACACACACACACACAAATCTACTAGAATGTCATAAACAAGATGGTAGAAATGGAGATTCCAGGCCTCAGTACCCCCCCCCCACACACACACACGAACACCTTGCAAAAACTCTCAAAACCTGAGAATAAGTTCAGGTCATCTGTGGTCCACAGAGCCAGGCAAAACTCATTAAAGACAATGACAACAAGATGGTTGACTAGAGGTGTGTTGAGAGTATAGTATGAAATATCCCTCACAGGCTGATGTCTTCACTGCTCAGTTCCCAGCTACTGACAGCATTGGGGTGCCTGATGTGTTTAGGAGGTTGGACCTGGACACTGGCAACGGCGTTTGAAGTTTATGTCCACACCTGGCTTCATCTCTGCTCTCTGCTTCCTGCTCTACTATGATGTGAGGAGCCTCTGCCTCATGTTCCCACTTCTATAGACAGAGTGGCTCCTGCAGCTAAGCTTTCACCACCCAGAGGACTGAAATTCCTCTCAAACCATGAACAAAATAGATCTTTCTTCCTTTAGGTTGTTTCTTCCAGATATTTCTGTCGTAGCAATGCAGAAGTATTTCATACTTCAAATTGATACCATAGAAGCTGGGTTGTTGCCATGGGTAAACCTAACCATGTGGTTCCTAAGCCTTTGGGATTGGTTTGCAGGAGCAATGTGGAAGAGTTTGGAGCCACAGATAGAGAAGCTATAGAATGCTTTAAGCATAGCTTCATGGTTAGTTCCTCTAGGTGTTGGAGAGATTAAAATGTCAATAGAAATGTGCACAATGAAGACTATGTGCATGAAGTGCCTGCTGGGAGCAGACAACGGTTACACATACCTGTGCCCTGGAATTTTGATTGGGACTTAAATGTAATGACTAATTTATTTAGAAGAAGAAAGCTCAAGACAGTATAACATCAAGCTGTGGTAGTGCGATTTTTCATTGCTTTTAATCAAATTTATAATGAAACAAGAGCAGAAAGAGGTGAAAACACAGTTTGGCAAGGAATGGAGCGTAAACAAGCTTATGCTTTTGGACAAAGCAAGGTCAGACAAGGCAGTAGCAGCTAAAGAGATTCTTTCATTTAAAGAAGTCTCTTACTTTGTACTGGGAAAATATGTTTTGAGAACCAGACCCTCCCATTGAAGGCTCTAGAGTATTAAAAAAAAAAAAAAGGAAACTCTCAAAGAAAAGTCTTTAAACTTTCATTTGAAAGGGTAGTACCTGAAAAGACAAAAGAATCTCCATGGTGCTTTGCAAAAAAATAGGGCCATGTAAGGAAAAGTTTTGGGGGGTACACAGCAGTACAGCCAAGGTAAAAGAGGACCTGGCTACCTCTCTAGCTGGCAGCACAACTTGTTGTCATCAGGTGGTGCTAGTTTTGCAGACGCGCATAATACAAGAGTTCCGAAGTCATGGGACTTGTATCAAGGTTCCAGAAAAAGCGCATGAAATCCAGCAACGTGCAGCAGGACCAGATCCCAGCAGGGAGTCCCTGCGTAGGGTCTGCATGAAGCTGTGAGGGTGAAACTCATGTTTCAGTTGGGATCCTGGATGGAGATGGCAGGACTGTGAGAACTTGAAAATACACCTTTTTAAAATTAAATTAGAAGAAAGAATTTTCAAGACCTCAATACTTGCAGGGCATTACTGAGTGAAAACAGAGCCACATTATTGGATCTGTGAGAAAAGAAGAAGTAGAAAATGCCATGGAAAGCACAGCTAACAAAATAATAGGTGAAAAAGCCCGTCTGAGGAGCAATGCAAATCCAGATCCAGGAACCCAGAGGTCATATACAAGCCCAACCACCAAAGGTCCTCTCTGAGGTACATTATGGTCAGATTGTAAAAAGACAAAGAGAGAATTTTAAAAACACCATGAGAAAGTATCAAGTCACACATAAGAAATGCCCATTAAACTAAAAAGCATATTTCTCAGTAGAGACCTTAAAGGTCAGGAGAAATGAATAACTCCAGAGGAAAAAAAAACTGTCAGTTAAGAACATTACACCCAATAAAGCTAGGTTCCAAAAATAAAGGAGAGATAAAGTATTTCCCAGCTAAGCAAAAACTAGAAGTCATCATCACTCAACTAGCCTTACAAGAAATACTTAACAGAGTCCTATCTAGAAAAAAAAGTATATAAAAACATAAGAAAAGGTAAAATTTTCTGGTTCACCAGATACAACAGTGAGAAATAGAAAAAGATTCAGCCTTATCACTAGAGAAACCACTAAACTACAACTCTGAACAAGAAAGAAATGGAAAAATACATGGAACAGCCTTACAACAACTACAAAATGACAAGAGAAAACTAATACCAGCACTAATGACTACAAATATAAATTATATACATTCCCTTATTAATATGTATACATGTATTTGTAATACATATAGTATATATATTCATTCATATATACATGAAATCTTACAATTTATGACTCATGCCTGTAATCCTAACGCTCATCAGATGAAGGCACATAGGCGCATGGAGTAGTGACTCCTTACATATCAATAACTACAGGGGATATGAACTGACTAAATTCTCCAGCAAAATGAAACAGGGTGAATGAATACATTAGAAAACAAGACCCAAATTATGCTGTCTCCAAGAATCACCTCACTTTTAAGAACACACAAAAACAGTAAGTGAAAGGATGGGCAAAAATATCCTGCACAAATGTGTAACAAAAAAGAGGAAAGAGTAACTATATGTAGATCAGATACACTTTAAGCCAAAAAATGTAAAAAGAACATACACCATGCATGGTGATTCACACCTGTAGTTCCAGCACTTGGGAAACAGGGGCAAGAAGATCAGAAGCTCAAAGTCATCTTCGGCTACATAGTGAGACCATACCTGAAAAATCATGTTTAAGAAGTAGAATTGGGTGACTATAAATGGATTGATTCATTGAAAGAATATAATAATTCTCAATGTTTATGCAGTCAACATCAGAGGACTGATATGAACGTGGCTTATACTAAAGGATGATATGAACGAGGCTTATACTAAAGGATGATAGGTGTATTGTAATTATGGTAAAGGACTTCCACAACCCCACTTTCAACAATGGACGTATCATTCAGACAGAAATAAGAAAACATTAGACTTCAACAATATACTTAATAAGTAAATAAACCAAATAGGCATAGCAGAACATTCCACTCAATGACAGCAACATAGATTCCTCACAAGTGCATGTGGAACATTCTCCAGGACATTAGACCACCAGACAAGTCTTAGTGAACTGGAAGATTAAAATCATATAGGTCATTATTTCTGATTATTATGTGGAAACTAGAAACCAAAATCTTGAAGAATTTTAGAAACTAAAATTAAACAATACAGTTCTTGATACTAAATAATCACTGCAGAAATTAAAAGGGAGGGCTGAGGGGATGTCTCAACAAAGTGCCCCACCATACAAGCATGAGGACCTGAGTTCAGATTTCCAGAACCCGTGGAAAGGCAGATGTTGTGTCCCGCACCTACAGTCCCAAGAGTACTTACATAAATGGGAGGCACAAGAGAATTCCCAGAAGCCTCTGAACCAGCTGACCTGGTGTATATAGCAGTGAACAAGAGACCCTTTCTCAACCAGGTGGAAGGCGAGGAACTGACCTCCACACTTGAGCACCTGCACACACACACACACACACACACACACACACACTACATATACACATATATCATACACACACATAAAAATCTCTCCTTGAATTTTCTTCCCTTGTCTTATTTCTCTAGCAAAACTTTCAAGCACCATATTGAAAAGGAATGTAGATAGTGGGGAGCTTTGTCTGGTTCCTGTGTTTAATGGGAATGCTCCAATCTTCCTCCATTTAGAAAATCTTCACCAGCAACACATCCAACAGAGGTTTACTATCCAGAATATATAACGAAATAAAAAAACAGAGAATCAAGACAAGAAGTAACCCAATTAAAAGATGGGCAAAGGAGCTGAACAGAGAGTTCTCAAAAGAAGAAAATTCGATGGCTATGAAACATCTTAAAAGATGTTCAACATGGCTAATAATTAGGGAAATGCAAATTAAAACCACTTTAAGATTTCATCTTACCCCAGTCAGACTGGCTAAGATCGGAGAG
>NW_008347312.1:2050182-2050687 GCF_000622305.1 Nannospalax galili
AGATGGGTGGAACTAACCTTCTTGGATGTTTAACAGACATACTTTGAGGCCTATAATAATTTGGTCAGAGGGACATAAAGGACAATTTTTGCTCTTTGCCCTCCTAGGTCGACTAGTTCCAGGAGACTATGAGCATCTCTCAAAACGTCCTGTAATGGTGGTGGACCACCTGTCCTCTTGATCAAGGAGGCCAAGGAGACCCCACCAGATGGACTTGAACCAGTGTCCAGCCTACAAAAAGGAGGGTCAACATGGAGGAATCATTTCCTCCATGCTTCCAAGCGAAGCCAACCATGGTCAAGCAGGAACTTTGACTTATCTCCACATAGGCAGAACTGGTAAAAGAAAGGAGCCAGGGGCTCCTCCCAAGCCCATGTGACCCCTGAGGAACAGATCCTCAAAGAACCTTAAGAGTAAAAATAAATTGGTTTATCTAGGCCAACTGCATAGCCTTAAACACCCAAAAGGAAAGTATAACCAAAGATTAAAGGGGCCAATATAATTT
>NW_008347312.1:2050871-2070318 GCF_000622305.1 Nannospalax galili
GGAACAGCTGACCCTCCTAAAACAAAGACCTCTAGATAGGCTGACTAGATTCACCAGAAGGGCAAGTAGTGGGGATTGGCTGGGGTGCTGACAACACAGCAGATAGTAGCAGGGATATCAGAGTATAAGGGCTCTAGTTGGGGGAGGGAGGCTATGAGAGGGTGTCATCTGGGAAGTGGATGTATAGTTGAATAAGAGGGTTTGGGATGTTCTATGTGATATACACACACACAAAAAAATCAACAAATTTTTAAAAAATGTATTATATTTGAGGAGGAAGTATGGAAATTTACATCATGCTAATTAGTAGAGGTGATAAACATTACCATTGAAATCTACCCGATGACTTTATAGACATATACAGGTGCAAAGGATCCAAGTGCAACTGATTATGACTAGTAATAATCAGCTACATACCAGTTAGAGATGCATGTGCCAACATTTCAGTGTTAGTAGCAAAAACAATGAGTCTTTCTGCAAGGAACAATATATTCTAAAATGAAATGGAGATCTTTTCTAAAGGTTAAAAACTCATTCAATTTTGTCTTACAGGGCTTATGCTGAGTATAATATTGTGTTAGTATATTAACTCAGCTGTGAACCTAGAAACTTGCACCCACTTGTGAAAGAGATGTACTCTTGCTCTGGAGTGTGTTACTGAATATGTTAAAGCTGTAGTGAAATGCTTCTTCTAATCACATAGTTATTAAAAAAATTTTTAAATGATAAAAAAATAATTCTTCAAAGCATGAAAATTTGCTTCTTATTAGTAAACATGAAAAACATTACCACTGAAAACTACCTGATGACTTTATATCCATGCTCAGATGCCAAGAAGCCCAGAAAGTAACCAACTGTGACTAGTAATAATCAGATATATAGAGATTAGAAACGCATATGCAAACATCTTAATGTCAAATGAATTAAAAATGAATTTTTCTGCTGGGCGTGGTGGCACATGCCTGTAGTCCCAGCACTCAGGACTCAAGGCTAGCCTGGTCTACATAATGAATTCCAGGACAGCTCAGGCTACAGGGAGACCCTGTCTCAAAAAGACAAAAAAAAAAAAAAGAATTTTTCTGTATGAAACTGTGTATTTTGTTGATGAAATGGAGATTTTTTAAAGGTTAAAACCTCATTTAATTTTATGTCTTATAGGGTTTATACTGAGTACAATATTGTGTAACTGTAATAATTCAACTGTGAACCTAAAAATTTACAGCCAATTTTGAAAGAGATGCATCTTAGCTCAAGAAATTGTTATTGAATATGTCAATGCTGATGTAATGAAATGCTTCTTCTAAGTATGTGGTTATTAAATAAATAATTTTTAAAAATCTCAAAGCTAAAAATACAATCATCAGGTCTTAAGATAAAACTTTCTCACCTGAAGTGGCAAGTGGTCAGTGCTGGCTTTGACACTGTGATCAAACACAATTGCAGCCAGCACAAGCGCAGACTTGTTTTCATACTTAATGTACTTTTCAAAAGATTCTTCCGAAGAAAAGCCTCGAACTGTAAAGAAAAAAATACAAGTTGTCCCCATAAATGCAAAGTGTGTAATGATAATTCCTCTTGGCACTATGAAAAACACAGTCCTATCCTCACATAAATTTCAAAATATTGTTGCAAAACCAGTGAATGCATATCTGGGGTATGGAAAAATAAATTTTCAAACTTAACTATATAAAACAAAAATAAATTCCTAATAGATCAGAGATATGCATGTAAATCCCCAAGCCCCCCTCCCAAAACTCCCCTCTATAAGACAGTGGTAAGAATATATTCAGGATTTGGAGAAAGGAAAAGTTTTAAACAGATTACAAAGAAAAGGGCTGGGGCTGTAGCTCAGTGGTAGAGCACCTGCCTAGCATGCTTGAGGTCCTGGGTCCAATCTCCAGTACTTACACACACACACACACATACACACACACACACACACACACACACACACACACACACACACACACCAGGAAGCCACTGGCTTGAGGTTGCATTGACAGAAAGCAAAACAAATACAAAGGAAGAAAAATGGAGAAAGTAGGTTTTATGACATTTAGAGACCACTGTTCTTCAAAAGATACCACTAAGAGGAAAGACAAGACACAAACTGAGACCAGAAGCTGATATGTAGTACTTATAATCAACAAATACATCTGTAAGTAACAGTTATAGTTCCTATAGTAAGAGAAAAAAGTCAGTCCAACAGAAAATGGACAAAATATGTGAACAGGTTTGCCATAGAAAACAAATAGCCAGATGGCCAATATATTAGTTACTTTTCTGTTGCTATGATAAAACACCAGGAGGGCAAACACCAAATCCTGTAGTTCCATATCTGACTTCTGGGACTTTATTTTCAAAGCATTTAGATGGTTCAGCCCCTCCAGCTTTGCTGTCTGCATTATACATCTCTTTCTTGGGATGGTACCACTTCCCGTATACAGCTCTTCTTGGTAGATGTCTCACAGCTCTAGCATCTCCAAAGTCTTGGGATTTCTATTACCAACTAGGCTTCAACTTCACATCTTTGTGCAAGGGACTTTCAGGGCCTCTTGGCCTATCAGGGCCTTCTTTATGCAGAAACACCCTGCTACATGCTGCCTGGCCTCAGTGGCTCTCTAAAACTGTGGAGGAAGAACTTATGACCCCTTAACTCTTTCATCTTTCATGGCTTTAAAGTCAACACCACATAAATGATACTGCGAAGTTCAGCTGCCAACCTGGGATGGACCCTGGTCTGCCTCATCAACATTAGCAGCTTTTCTGTGCTGTGGTTTTCTAGGAGTAGCATTTTCCTTTCCCAAGCTGAAGGCTTAGCTGGCTGTGGTCTTGCCCTGAGGGTACTCTTTCCATTGTTCCAGTGCAACTCTCTAGGCCTCTCCTTAATGGCCTTAATCTCCTGATCAAAGAGAGCCCCTCTTTCAGCACAGCCCTTGCTTGGCTCCAACCTTATTAAATTTCATACTGTTCCCTCCAAACTCTAAATTCTGCATTTCTTTCTGACCCACTTGCTCTTTTCACTGTAGATCTGCATAACAGTCACCTTCTATATTAAGATGTCTTGAAATTTCCTCTACCAAAGAAATTAGTCCATTATTTTCCAACTTAGCCTCAGAAAAACTCTTAGACTGTGGGCAGACTCCAGTCAGATGCTTTGCCAAAGCATCCCAGTTGCTATTTAAGTTCTTATTTCCCTCTGGAACTACTTTGCTCTCAGCACTACTTTCTTCCAGGATAGAACAGCCTGTTAAGCTCTGCTTATAGCATTTAACTACTTTTCTAGTCCAAACATCCGAAGTCTTCCACATTTCTCCAAAAACCCACATGATCACATTCTTCACAATAATATCCCACTTTCTGATACCAATATAGCCCATAGTCACATGGAAATGGTGTTCAATTAGATGTCAGACCTGCTTAAAGATGTAGCTCAAGCCGGGCGTGGTGGCGCACGCCTGTAGTCCCAGCACTTGGGAGGCAGAGGCAGGTGGATCTCTGAGTGTTCAAGGCCAGCCTGGTCTACATAGTGAGTTCCAGGACAGCTGGGGTTTACAGAGAGACCCTGCTTCAAAAAGACCAAAAAAAAAAAAAAAAAAAAAAAAAGATGTAGCTCAGTGGTAGGGTGCTTGCCTCACATGAGCAAAGTTCTGAACCACAAAAGCATAAACAACAAAACAATTAGTAACCAGAGAAAAGCAAATTAAAGCCAAAATGATCCCATCAAAATAGCTACAGTTTTGTAAAATTACATCAGTTTTTTATTCAGTAAATTTAAAATTCATTGAAATTTTGTTTGTTTTCTATGTAAATGGAAACATAGACCCTTTACTCAAAATTTTGTGTGACTAATACTATCTTCCTATGAGCCTGTTAACAGTGCTCAGTGACCTGGTTCTTCTATATAACCCAATGATACCAAGAGAGAAACCTTCCATTTTCCTTTGCTTCAAATTGGCAGAAGTACTGAATAAAATTTAATAATGTGTAGTTAATAGTAAGAGTGTAAAGGAAGGAAAGGGGAGGGAGTGGATAGAGGGAGGAAGAGAGGGAGGGAGCAAGCAAAACAGACATGGGAAAATGTAAAGGAAGGAGGGAAGGAAGAGTGATTTCTCAGTTCCACAGAAAGAAGTGGTCTAAGACTGTGTTTCTACTCTCCGTTTTCTCAAATCCTACTCTACAAATACAAGTTTTCACCAATATAAAATGTTATTAGCTTTATAGAGAAAGCACTTACACATCATACAGCTCACTATTTGAAGTGTACTTCAGACATACACAACCATCACAGCCAATTACCTTAAAAAAGAATCAACTCTGTACTCTGAGTTCCCCACAATTACCCCTGGACATAAAATAATTGTCACTACTTTTTTTCCTGTGAAGGAGATTTTATACACACACACACACACACACACACACACACACACACACACGGTCCTATAGATGTCTCTTGGCTCTACACTTAGACTGGAATTGCTAAATCACATGGCAACTCTGTGTTTATTGAAAAACTGTCACTATTTGGCAAAGCAGATTTTCCATCTGCAATCCAAGCAGCAAGGTCCCAACTATTCCAACCCTAATCAAACATTTATCTTTATTCTAGTCCCCTTAGTCTACATGAAGTGTATTTCATTTACATTTCCCTGATCACTAATGATGTTGAGCATCTTTTTATGTGATTACTGGTCATTTATAGATCTTTGGTGAAAGATGTGCTCAGATCCTTTGTTGTCTTTTAAATTGGATACTTGACCTTTTATGATTCAGTTGTTAGAAAAACTTTATACATTCTAGATGCAAGCCTATTATCGGGTATATAGTTTGCAAATGCTTTCTTCAGCCCGCAGGCTATCTTTCATTTTCTCAATGAACTTCCTTTGGAAAACATTTTCAATTTTGTTGAAAATATTTTATTGCATTTTTCATGCTTTGGAGTCATACCTAAGAACTTTATCAAATCCAAGGTCATGAGGCCCAATCATTTGCTTTCTTCCACTACTTTTTTAAAAATTTTATTTATTTTTATTTTATGTGTATGCGTGTATTGCCTGCATGTATGTAAGTGGCTGAGCAGTGCCTCCAGAGGCCAGAAGAGGATGTAGTATCTCCTGGAACTGAAGTTACAGGATGTTGTTAGACACCATGTGGATGCTTGGAATTGAAACTGTGTCCTCTGGAAGAGCAGTTAGTGCTCTTAACCACTGAGCCATCTCTCCAGCCCCTGTAGTTGATTTTTAGGTTTAGAGTTGGAAGGCACCCATGTCGCAATGCCCGCGGAGGTCAGAAGAGGCTGTTGGATCCCCTGGGACTGGAGTTACAGACAGTTGTTAGCTGCCATGTGGACACTGGGATTCAAACCGGGGTCTTCTGCAAGAACAACCAGTGTTCTTAACTGCTAAGCCATATCTCCAGCCCCTCTTCTACTATTTTTATAGTTTTAGCTCTCATATTTAGATTACTGGCCCAATTCGAGCTATTTTACATAAGCTATAAGGAAAATATGCAACAATATTCTATTGCACACAGAATACTCAGTTTCCAAATGGTTCAAGACACTATCCTTTCTCCATAGATTAGTTTTGATATGTTATCTAAAATCAATTTACTATGGCTGTATGTATTTATTTCTGGAATCCCAATTCTATTACATAGAAAATTTACATCTACCTTTGTACCAAGACCACATTGTTTTATTATCATAAACACTTCCAAATTGAGAAGTGTGAATCTCTTGACTTTGCTCTGTGTTTTTCAATAGTATTTTGTTTTATAGTGACATTTTCCATATCAATTTCAGAATTAGCTTGTCAGCTTATATAAAGAAGATCACTGAGATTACAAAAACAAATGCTCAATTAGGGTACAGAAAATGTACCTGTTAGTAGGTATTCAGACAGATGTGGGCTTCCTCCAGGCCTCTGGGAAGACTCCTGTACTTCCCTGGTCCATGGCTGAGAGGCACTGAAACCAAGCTGCAGGGCTGCCTCAGGTTTCACTGAGGCAAGAACTGAGGTCAGGGGACTTTGGAGGGCATGTTCCCTTCTGTGTGTCTGTTTGCCACCAACAGGACTGATCTCAGTCTACTGTTAAGCTGGATTGTATCAGAGTCTGAGGGCCATTTCAAGGTCTGTTATGAGAAGGGGGCAAATCTGACAAATACATCTTTTCCTGGGTTATGTATGAGACTGTTCTCAGCCTGCAATTCTGATGGGCTGAAGCAAAGCCTCAGGACTTTTTCAGAGTCTACAATTGAACCTCCATGAAAGACTCATGTAGGAATCCTCTCTAGGTCTCTGAGCTGTGGCCCCATACTACCAACAGAACTGATCTCTAATCATTGCTAAGAGGGTACTGGAAACATGTCTCAGAGTCAGAGCTGAGATCTGGTCTATAGCCAGAGCTGAGATCAGCAGGTTCATCATCACTGGAGACACAGGTGAGCCCTCTTCAAACCAAGTTGCTAGGTGAATGGTTCTAATAGCAAGACTAATGTCAAATGAGGCTATAACCAAGTCCTCAGGGTACAGCCCAATTCCTAACAATGTGAAAGAAGAGAAACTGCATATGTAAAAAAGATGTGTGATAAAAAGGTATTTCTTCTGTGAAAATTCTACACTGTTCTAATCTTTTCAGATGCATTCATAGATCATATTTAAGTAATATTTTATAATGACTCTGAATAAAATATATGCACCAAGAAAAAGTACCTGCTTCATTATAAGACTTGGCACAAGATCAATTACCTATATTAAGCTAAAAAGCAAAGAAAAATCATAAAGCTGATGAGGTGGCTCAGTGGGGTAAAGGCACCTGCCACCAAGCCTGGTCACTTGAGTTTGATCCTCAGGATCGGTGGAAGGAGAGAAGCAATTCCTACAAGCTATCCTGTGACCTCCACATATGCATTCAAGTGTACACACATGCACACACTCACACGCACACACACAAACACTTTTTAAAAGCATAACCCAAGCTGGAGAGATGGCTCAGCAGTTAAGAGCACTGACTGATCTTGCAGAGCACCCAGGTTTGATTCCCAACACCCACATGGAGGCTATGAATCCTCATTAACTCCAGTTCCAGGGGAATCCGAAGCCCTCTTCTGACCTCCGTGGCATTGCACGACACGGATGCACTCACATACATGCAGGCAATACACTCATACACATAAAAAAATAAAAATAGGAGCTGGAGAGTGGCTCAGTGGTTAAGAACACTAGCTGTTCTTGCAGAAGACGCAGGTTCAAATCCCCTCACATACATAAAATAAAAATAATAAATATTTTTTAAAAAAAGTATAACCATAGGCAAAGAATTCTAGAACTGGAAATTAATTCAGTCATCTAATTTAAATATTCTATTTTAATAATGATTCTGTGATGAAGACATTTGAAAAAAGTCCATGGTGTTTTCTCTGGGAGATGAGTGCATAAATTGTGAAAGCTACTGAATCATAACTCTTCTACAGAAAAGTATCTTAGGTTTGTTCATTTCTAATCTTTAAAATCGTATCTTAAATCCTTTTTCACCACCTCAGTAATATTTCTTGCCACATCACTTTCAGAAGGCACATAAGCCAATTCATATGCAAACTTTTTATTTAAAAGGAAACCAGGTAATGTCAAGGGATGAGAATTAAAAATGGTAGCACGATGAGCAAATGTCCTTGAAATTCTGCGGATAGCCAAAGTCCATGCAAACAACAGAAATATCATAAGGATTTCTACAACTAAGCCAAACACCTTCCGTCTCTGCAAGAGAAACAAAAGCACTGTGTTAATCAATCTATGAGTGCACGCCTGTGCTTACACTGCTCCGTGGGTAGGTGCCTGTGTACAGTGACGCTCCGTGTGGAGGTGTACATGCACACACAGCAAACCCATGTTATTGTGCTTCATTCTATAGGAGCAATGGCTCCCTTGATTGTCTTCCTCACGCTTTTACATCTCACTCTCTATCCTCTAATTCACTCTCCAGGTATTCAGGATAAGCAATGCTGCCTCCAGGAACAAAAGGGAGAAAACAAGCTAACTAGTATAAAGTAAGGTGAAGACACCATCCGTTAATCCCCCTTTGGCTTCACAGCCTTTCCATCCAGTTCCCACAGAGATGTCCACTTACCTTTAAAAGGGAATTTTTCCACAAGAGGACTGAAAACTGCTTGAGCCACAATGAATCCATTTTACCACAAAGGATGGGAGCTCGATGCTTAAGTCAAGATTAGAAAAAATTAAGGTTACCTGCCCAAGTATTAAATGCCATCCGATAAAAGAGCTATTGCTTCATTGTTTTCTGCTTCCATCACATCGATGGAAAGATAATTACAATGGACACTTAAAATGGGTACTTGTGGGGGGGAAGGAAAAAATGGGTACTTGTCTGCTCTTCTATAGGTTTATATTAATTCATTAAAACACTATGTAATAGAGATACAACCATGCAGTAAACGGCAGAAAATTCCATTTTCACCTAGGATATAAAATATAAATGCAGAATATCAATATTAATTTGGTGGGCTCTGAAAGTCTCACAAATTACAGCACTAAATGCTTGTTTGTCTGGTGCCCACTCAGTGCAATGTCCTGTGCCAAACACCAGGTCAATTCTGTCACGATCCTTCCCTCCTGGCTGTAGACAGTGTGGCATAGGAACCACAAACCTAGAATCTGAACTGAGGCTTCCTGAATTCAAGTCTCAATGCTACAGTGTGCCACATATGCATAATTTTGAGCAAAATAATTAACCTATGGGAACTTGTCATCTGTAGGTCAGTAAACTATAGTACTTACCTAATGGGGTTTTTACCCTGGGATCAGTTGCTGCTATGGGGATGGCTGAAGGGCTAGTAAGCACATTCAGGAAATTGTGATAAAATATACGCAACATAAAATTTACCATTATGAGTGTCTTTTTGGTGTTTGGTTTAGTGGCATCAATCACATTGTCATACAATCAACACCATCAATCATAACTACTTCAAGAATGAAAGCTCTGCACTCATTAAATAGTAACTATCCCTCCTATACCCTGTAGGTATTACTCTAGGTAATAATAAATCATACAGCATATGTCCTTTTGTGACTGGATTATCTCATTTAGTACAAAATGTGTTCAAGTTCCAGCCACGTCATAGCATGTGTCAGAAGTTCCTTCCTATGAAACCTTCCTACCAGTCTCATGGGGGTGCCAAAATCAAGACTGCACTGCAAAATTCATCACAGGGGCAGAAGGGAGTGGCTGTACATTGAACAAGGACTTTAATAAGTGTTGTATCTGTTAGGTGAGTGGATCAGAAAGAGTAACCAGGGGACACAGCAAGGCAGAACACAGGAACAGAAATCCTTTTGAACTTGTAGCAGCAGGCAATCAAGGAAATGGGTCATTTCTGGCCAGAACACCAAGAAGAGAAGTCCTGAAGAGAACCTGAAAGTACTGGGGAGACGGAAGAAGAGGGGAACTCAGTCTTGACCTCAGTGTGAGGGAACTGCATCCTAACAAGGACAGCAAGCACTTTACTCCTGAGATGGCAGACCTGCCCAAGTCCCAGGAGAATCCAGATACAATAACAACGCCTCAGATGACTGAACATCAGCCCACAGAAGTGGGTCGGAACTTGTGGCATGAACCTAACAAGGTAAGGTTCCAGGCAAAACATAAGGTCAATTAAGTTGAATTTCAGGTACATAAATATTTTTGTTAAGGACATATACTAAAAACATTCTTCATTTTTGTCTGAATTTCAAATTGAACTGAATGGCCTATATTTTGCCAACAAAAAAATAATATAGAACACAATATAAAACACACAAATATTATTTAAAAACAAAGACTTCAGGGAACATTGGAAAGACATCAACAGAGGTAATGGTACAGAGGTTAAAATTATCTAGAAAACAGAAAACACTTTAAAGTATTTACAATTAAAATGTTCATTAAGCAATCAAAATAGTACTAAAACAAAATTTAAAATAATGTGTTGCTGAAGAAAATGAAGTCAAATAGATTATAAAAATTGAGAAATGAATTAAAATTCACCAGACAGACTCAGTAGCAGGAGGCAAATCATAGCAGAAGTAGTCTGTGGACTAGAAGATGGAACAATAGAAATTATTCTATAGCAACTAACAGGAGAAAAAAGGGATATAAACTGAGCCTCGGGAATATGTTAGTTAGCAGCAAACTACAAGTCATGAGAATTCCAGAAAAGCAAAAGCTTGATGCTAAAAAATGTGTTAAGAAATAATGGTTGCTAGCCAGGCACGCTCAGGAGGTACAGGCAGGTGGATCTCTGTGAGTTCAAGGCCAGCCTGATCTACATAGTGAGTTCCAGGCCATCAAGAGCTACATAGTAAGACCCTGTCTCAAAAATATAAATAAATAAATAAATTTAAAAAAGGCTGAAACCTTCTCAAATATCAGAGGCACAATATAAGAATTTGAGAAAACCTACACAAAATGAATGCAAAAAACTGCACTATTTTGTGGCCAAAGAACATTCCATTTCCTTTCCCATTGTTATATATATCACTAAATTTAAAACTCTAATTATATATCAAAACCATTGAACTAGGGGGCTGGAGAGATGACTCAGCAGTTAAGAGCACTGGCTGCTCTTACAGAGGGTTCAGTTCCCATTTTCCACATGATGGCTAACAATTGTCCATAGCTCCAGTTCCAACACCCTCTTCTGGCCTCTGTGGGCATCACATGACATGGGGGCACTTACATACATTCAAGCAAAATATTCATACACAAAAATTAAAATAAGCAAATAAATTTAAAACTCTTGAAGTATATATTTTAAAAGGGTACATTGTACAGTATGTGAATTATATATCAATAAAACTATTTGAATAAGGAAAACAATAAATGTAAAGAAATGTATATATAGCCACATAATCAGACTAATAAAAAACTAAAAAAAAAAATCTTAGGGAAAAAAAAACCAGAAGAAAATAAAATAGCAAAACAGTCATCAGAAACCATGGAATCCAGAAGGAAATAACTAATATTCATTTATCATTTGTTTGCTTGCTTGCTTGTTTGTTTGAGGCAGGGTCTTTGCAGCCCAGGCTGGCCTGGATCCCATGAGCCTCCTGCCTCTGACTCCCAAGTACTGGTTTTATAGGTGGGGGAAGGAGTGTATGGACATGAAGGAACAGCTGCAAACAGCTGATATTTCTTGGATACAACAGATTATCCCATTTATGTTGCAAACAATAGTTGAGATTAAACTGATAACATATATTAGTGATTATGTGTGTATTATCGAGATTTGACAATCTGGATGAACTAAATTCCTAGAAACACAAAAAAACTACAAAACTTGAGACAGGGATGGTGGCACATGCCTTTAATCCCCAGTACTCAGGAGGCAGTGAGATTGAGGCCAGCCTGGTCTACATGGCAAGTTCCAGGCCAGCTGGGGCTACCGGGAGACTCTATCTCAAAAAGACCAAAAAACAAACAAACAAAGACAAAACAAACAAACAAACAAAACCCCAAACTACAAAACTCAAGAACAGGTGGAAAGATCTGAATAGACTTTTTGTAAAAGATTAAGTCAATAATGTAAACAACCTCCCAGCAGAGGAAAATATCAGGATCAGATGGTATCAACAGTGGAAAATAATTCAGAGTGATTCTTATTTGGGTTTTCAAGCAATAACAAAATTTCTGAGTGTCCTACAATTAAATCTAATTCTGGCACTAATTATGTGGTATTGGCATAGACCAATCCCTTAAGTTAAAGACTCAGACCCACAAGAATGTCCCCACTTCACATGCAGCTACACGAAGGGGCCTCTGGGCACTTGCACATCTGCCTGGATAACCTTCATGTCAGAGTTCCTACAATCCTTCCTCTGGTTTGGTATTTCATTTGAGCAACTTACAAAACTGAGGTAAGTGCTATGCTTACAATTACTGTATATCACATAGGAACAGTGTAAGAGGGACACACAGAGCAAAAGGATGGGGGACACACTGCATCCATCTTTCCAGGGAATGCACCTTCCAGCACATCAAACTGTTCATCAACCTAGAAGCTCACCAGATCTTGCTTCTCCTGAGACTTTCATCAGAGTTTTAGTATGTAATCATGATAGATGAAGTCAACAGTCCTTGATGATTAGAGTCAATCTCCACCCTCTCTCCCTCTCAAGATGGGATTTCCAACCCTCTAATCCTCATGATTGATTCTCATGGCAACCAGCTTCCATCTGGAGGCTAACTAGAGTCTGATGCCAAGAGTCACTCTATTAGCATAAACTCGGGTATAGTCAAAATCAACTAGTTATGAATAACAAAAGATAATCCTACAATCAGGAATTCAAAGGGTTTGGGGAGCTCTGTGCCAAGACTCAGGGAAAATTTACATATAAATATAAATTAGATATAGACACACACACCCTCTCAAACTCTACCCAAAAGAGGAAATGGAGCCCTCTGTAATTCATTCCATTACTTTTACACAAAACCAGAGATCAACACCACAAGTAAACTAGAAAAATGGGATCCCCTGTGAATACTAATACGAAAACCTCAACAGGACTAGTTTAACTGAACCTAGGAAAATAGCTGGAAGTTTTTATCATTTTGGTTTTATTGTTATTTTGGTTATAAAAGATTAAAAAATGTTATAGTAAAATGTTTGAGGCTATATAAGACTCAAAGCTCTTGGTATGATGCTTGATCCTTTGTAATATTAAACCATCAATGTATAGAAAAAAAGTTTTAACACACAATAGGATTTATCTCAGGAATGCAGTGCTAATTCAATAGAAAAAGGTCCATCCATATAATACAATATACTAATAAAAATGAAGTAGTGGGGACAGGTCAAATGATTGTCTCAATTTAAGGGAAAAAAAATCATTGGACAAAATTCAAAATCCAACACCCTTTCATAAGAACACTTGACAAACTAGGAATGGACAGGTGCTTCATCAACATGATAAAGGATATCTATAAAAACAAAACTTCACCAATATATTATATTCAATAGTGAAAGACAGCGATATTCTCCTTCCTCTTCAGACTAGAAATCAGATTAAGGCTGAGGTATCACCTCTCCTATTTAACATCATTCTGGAAGTCCTAATCAAAACAAAAAATATTTAAGGGAGGAAAGGAGAAGAAAAAGAGGGGGTTGGGTGGGGAAAGAAGGAAGAGAGGGAGAGGGAGAGGGAGAGGGGGAGGGAGAGGGAGAGAGAAAGAATAAAATTCATCCAAATTATGAAAGAAAAAAGTATGGAGAGCACCTAAATCGTGACGTTTGCCAGACACCACTCATCAAAGAAGCTTCTTTTCCAACAGAGACTATTACAGAGTTCCATAACTGATCACACACAGATTTACTGTCTGTGAAATGCCCAACACTAAGTGACACAGCTACAATGGAACTTCTACACCTAAGGCTCACAGAACATTGTGGAACATGACATAGAATACTAATGCATCTCCCAACTCTCATCAGCAAAGCTCCCTAATGCAACAGAGGGCATTGAACCCAGGACTCAGGGAACATTGTAGAAGAGGGGGCAGAAAGACTGTAAGAGCCAGGGGAGGAGGTGCACGACCATATGGAAATAGAGTCTTACAGGCTCCTGAAACCTTGCTTACAAGAACTTAGAGCAATGGTGTCAGCATGCACAAGACCCATGCAAACTCAAACAGACAAAAACCCAGGATAGAACTGTGGAAATGGGCAGCAGGTCCCAATCTTAGCTGAAGGAGCATTGGGCAGCTGAAGGCTACTGGGTGAGGAAAAGCTGATCTTCTTTAAGGGAGTGACACTGGGTAGGCTGACTAGATGCCAGTGGATGAACCTGCACTGAGGGCTCTCAGGGGCACTAAATTGACTCGATGGGCCTTAACATCAATGACAGAATCCATGAAATCCTTTGGGAGGGTTGCAATGGGGAAGGGGGGTATAAAGATTATTAAGATGTTGTGTATGAAATACACAAAAAAATCAATTAAAAAAATTTAAAGTGCTAGACCAAACTAATAAATTCAGCAAAGTTGTAGGAAACAAGATCAACATTAAAAAATCAGTTTACTTCTATACACCAGTAATGAACAATCTTAAAATTAGGAAATTAATTCTACTTACAAAAGATCTGAAAAGAGCAAAATACTTAAGAATAAATTTAACTAAGGAGATGCAACACTTGCACATAGAAATTTATAAAACATTGCTTAAAATAAGAAAAAAAGAGAACTAAGAAACAAACAAAATGTACCCTATATTCACAGACTGAAAGATCTAATAGTGCAAGATAGAACTGTCCCCAAATTCGTCTTTAGTGTCAAAACTGCATTCTTTGCAGATGTGGACAAGCTAACCCTAAAATTCATATGGAACTATAAGGGACAATTTTGAAAAGGAATCAAGTTGGAAATCCCATACATCATGATATCAACACGCTCTATAATACGTCAATAAACAACATAGCATGATACTGACAAAAATCCAGGCATATACAGCGATTGAATAAACTGTGAGTCTGGAATTATATCCACAACTGTGGTTAACTGTCAGTAAATGAGCCATGCTCATTCAGTGTACAAGCAGTGCTTATCTAACCAGTCAAGTGCAAAGGAATGGAATTGTATTTGATCTCACACCATACACAAAATTGTCAACGACACAATATAAAGTGTTGTGTGACGCTATTCCTGGGGAAATGTGATCAAACATCTACTCACTCCAGATAGGGAGCCAATGACAGGTCAAAGTAAGGATACCACCAAAGTCCAACTTGGTGAACCAATGAGTCTATTGGGGCTATTTACAGGAGCATAGGTGAGGGGTCACTTACAGAAGCAGATGTGACTCAAAGACAGCTGCATCACCAAAAGCCCACTACTGCTTGGGTAAAAGCTTACAAAAACTGAAAACCTGGAGCACACTCAACAACCTGAAGGCAGCTCAACAGGTTAGAGAGTTTCTTTGTCAGGCAGCTCAGTTGGTCTGAGCCTCTTCCAGCCAACTTGGCTAGTCAACAAGTCCTTGCTGCTTATGTAAGCTTGGAGGGAAAGAGGTCTAGTCAATCTGGTCATTTTTAGGGACTTCCTGAAGCTATTGGGTTGTTTACTTCCTAAGCCTAATGATCTTCCCTGCAGGATGAACTGTTTCACCTCCCCATATAACATCCGGTGTCTCAGTGAGCTTCCCTCTAAGATAAAATGTCTGATCTCAAGGAAATTGCTATACAACATAAAGGCAGAAACAATAAATTCTTGGAATAAGACAGAATTCCTCATGATCATTATTTAACAATGCACTCTTGGACATAAAGGCCCCCAAAAGATATATAAAGTTAACTTCACAAAAATTAAAGGGAAAGAAATATTTTTAAAAAACTATCAAGAAAAGTAAAAATAATGAAAAGAATGGAATAAAGTATGACCAGATCATATCCTGAACATGTAAAGTACCTCTTACAACTCAGCAACAAAAGACAACCCAACTAAATAATGGGCAAAAAGACCTGGCTAGACATTTCTCCAAAGAAATTCTACAGAGTCAATGACCACAGAAGATGTTCAAGATCATCACTCATAAAAATGAAAATTAAAAAGCAGCTGAATGCCACTTGACAGTCTATGTATTAATAACATTGTACTGTAATCCTATAACAGAAATAAAATAGAAAATCACAAGTGTTGCCAATAATGTGGGAACTGGAACCTTTACACACTGATGGGAACTAGGGAAGCCCACACCGCACTGACAGCTTGCTTCTCCAAAAGCTAAACAGAATTGCCACACAATCCTCAAATGTCATCCCTAGAGAGTAGAAATATGATCATATTAAAATGTGTATACAGGGTCAACGAGATGGCTCAGCAGGTAGGCACTTGCCACCAAGCCTGATGGCTTGAATGTAATCCCTGGAACCCATGTGGTAGAAGGAGAGAACAGACTCCCAAAAGTGCATAACCTCCACATGCACTCTGAGGCACACACATGCACATGCAATAAATAAATAAATAAATAAATTTTAAAAATAAAACTTTTATGCAAATGGTTCATGGCGTCATCATTCATAACTGAAAGGTGGAAAGAACAAGTCCATCAATCGAGCAAATGCACAAAATGTGCTAATTCTACACCAGGGAGTATCATCTGCCCTTATAAGAAATAAGGTACTGGTACATGTTACAACACACAGGAACCTTGAAAACATGTTAACTGAAACACATATGATTCTATTTATTTTTTATTTTTTAATTTTTTATGTGTATGAGTATATTGACTACATGTATGTAAGTGCACCTGTGTCGTGAAGTTCCTGTGGAGGGCAGAAGAGCGTGTTGGATTCCCCTGGAACTGGAGTTACAGTTGTTATCCACCACATGGGTGCTGTGATTCGAACTCGGGTCCTCTGCAAAAGCAGCCAGTGCTGTTAACCACTGGGCCATCTCTCCAACCCCTTATTTATTTATTTATTTATTTATTTATTATTTTTATGTTTATGAGTGTTTTGCCTGCATGTATTTAAGTGCACCCATCATGCAATGCCTGTGGAGGCCAGAAGAGGGCATCAGATCCTCTGGAACTGGCGTTAAGGACGGTTGTTTGCCACCATGTGGATACTGGGAACTGAACTTTGGGCCTCTGTAAGAGCAGCCAGTGTTCTTAATCTCTGTGTCATCTTTCCAGTCCCATGAGTCTGTTTATATTAAATTTCCACTAATTCAGAAACAAAAAGAACAGCAGTTGTCAAGGGCAGCAGGGGCAGGCAATTGAGAGTGACTGCTTAATAAGTACAGGATTTATTTTGAGAGTGATAAATGTTCTGGAATTAGTGGAGACATGAATGTAGTAAAGGGAACTCAAAAATATGGATAAACTTATGTTCACTATTACTGTAATACTTTAAAGAAAACCATGAGATTCATAAAGTATTATTTCTACATTATAGATGAGACACAGAAGTCAAGTTACTTACAAGTCGGTTTAGGACCAAAGCTGATCCTGGGTCCCTACCCTTCCCTGTAGCTGCTTGTGCATGAAAATTGTATTGATCGAAACGGAGTCATGCTGAGTGTGACGGTGCACGTACATATTCTCAGCACTAGGGAGGCTGAGGCAGGGGATTGACATGAGTTCAAGAATAGCTTGGACAACATGGCAAGTACTGGGTCAGGCAGGTCTACATTGTCAAGATCCTGTCTAAAAAAAAGATAAAAGAAACCCGAAGGGAAAGAAGAAAAAGGAAAACGTAAAGAAAAGGGGAAGGAAGGGGGAAGGCGAAGAGAAGAGGAAGGGAAGGAAGGGAATACAGTCATCAAACAGTCGAATAAAATAGGAGTCAAGAAATTAAAAAGGGAAAGCAGTCGTGCACAGATACCTGTTATAAAAACCATTACCAACATCCGCTAAGGGCCCTTCTCTTCAGCCTGGTTTATGAGACAGGGTCTCCCCTACATAGCCCTGTCTGACCTCCAACTCGTTATTCTAATGCCTCAGCCTCCAGAGTACAGGGGTTACTGCACATATCCCAGTAACAAAAACTGCCAAGGGCTTCCCACACTGCCGTTTGCTTTGAAGACACAGACACCGGTGGCCCGACAGTCTCCGCTGCTGTCCTGCAGTCAACACCCTGTGGGCACCCTGCTGTGTTTCAAAACGTAACACAACGGACTCTTGCCTGTAGAAGTGTCCCCTGCCTCAACCACCTGGAGGCTGATGTGCCTGTTCACAGCGTGCACATCCCAGGCCATGCAGGATTCCCTGGCTCCCGAATAAACTCAGTCGTCCTTAGAGAGTCTCTCCTCACGCGGGAAGTTAGAGTAGGGCTGGGGAGGAGAGGAGCTAGGGCCTGCAGGTCCTCCACTCACCGCTCAGGCCCCGCAGCATCCGCCGCGTCGGCCACGAGGGGGCGCGCGTCACCCGGGCACCGCGCCTGGTCTCAACGCCCTCGCCAACCGCCTTGCGGCGCCAAAGCGCAGGGGAATTCGGCGGCGCGCTCTCTGCGAACCCGGAACCTGGGCGCGCGGGGTGGGGAATACGGTGGGGGGCGCGCCTGGGTCTCGCCACGCGCATGCGTCCTCCGGCCACTTCCGCTTCGCTGAGAGGTCTCCGCTCCCTGGGCCACCTCAGAACCCCGCGAACTCCTGTAAAGCCCAGAGACTTGAAGTCGAGCTAGGCCTCCGCATTTACCGCGTGGCAGAACTTAGAAGTCCAGATGAATACCTTCATACAGTATTTCAGTCTTTTAGAAGTAAAAAATTTAAGAAGCTGGGTCTGGAGAGACGGCTCAGCGGTTAAGAGCACTGGCTGCTCTTGCAGAGGATCCGGGTTCCAAGCCCAGCACCCACTTGGCAGCTAACAGCTATCTGTAACTCCAGTTCCAGGGGATCTGACGCCCTCTTCTGACCTCCGCACCACACGGGTGCACCCACCTATATGCAGGCATAACACTCATACACATAAAAATAATAATTTTTTTTTTTTAGAAATTAAGAAGCTATCTTAGTCTAAAGCAAAACGGGTAACTCATTATTCTGACTTTTGTTTAAATTTTTTTGCTATTTTGTTTATTGTGAATTTCCTTTCATTTTGTTTTTAATTTTATTGCATTCAAATGTTTTATTTTAATAGCTCTCTTGAGTATTGACTTTGTTGTGTGCTCAGTATGCCCCATAAGTTTCTTTGGGTCAATAAACTTGCCTCCACCTGGGGACAGCTCTGTCCTACTGTCAATTTGCCTTGTGTTGACCGCAGTCTGGCGAGGAGCACTTGGCCACCTCTTCCCAGGCCTGTTGGAGGTTAACAGAATTTCCACAGGCTCAGGCCCAGGGCCCTTGTCACTATAGGCTTGTCCTAAGACAGGGCCTCAGGGGAGGCCAGGGGAAAGACACACAGCAGCTTCCCCTACATTACTAGTGAGTTTATTAACGTGCTTTCCGTTAAGGCATGACTACATGAGCTCAGTATAATGAATTTAAAGCTGGACATGTTTGTAGAGTATTAGGAGTTCAAGGCCAGCCTCAGCTACATCGAGATTTTGAGGCCACCTTGACCTACATAAGACCCTACCTCAAAACAAGGGCCAGGAGAGATGGCTCAGTAGTTAAGGGCCCTTGCTGCTCTTCCAGGGGAGGAAAGTTTGGTTCCCAGCAGCAACATAGGGCAGCTTACAACTGCCTGTAACTTCCAGTTCCAGGGGGATACAACCTCCTCTTCTGACCTCCTTGGGCATGCACACATACACACAGACACAAACACACACACACACACATACACACAACACATACACATAAAATAATAAATTTTGCAGGGTGTAGTGGTGCACACCTTTAATCCCAGTACTCAGGAGGTGGATCTCTGTGAGATTGATGCCAACCTGGTCTACCCAGTGAGTTCCAGGCCAGCTGGGGCTACAGGGAGACCCTGTCTCAAAAAGACTAAAATAGGGGCTAGAGA
>NW_008347312.1:2070661-2088134 GCF_000622305.1 Nannospalax galili
AGGTTTGATTCCCAGCACCCACATGGCAGCTATGGACCGTCCTTAACTCCAGTTCCAGGGGAATCTGATGCCGTCTTCTGACCTCTGCAGCATTGCACTACATGGGTGCACTCACATACATGCAGGCAATACACTCATACACATAAAATAAAAATAATAAATTTTTAAAAAGACTAAAATAATAAATCTATAAACAAAAGGCAGAAACCACAATATTTTATGAGTATTCATATATTAGTGATACTTATTAAACAAGTGCTCAGCAGTATCAACTCCTAAATGTAAATAAAACTCAGCCATTCCAGATGAAAGTTCTCACTTCTACATGTATCAATGAAAAGTATGCTGACCTGGCAGTGAAAACATGGTAGGAAGCCTAAATATCAGTAGCCCCTTTTCCGTTGGGTGTGCTTGGGACCCAGGTATTTGTCTCACAATCCTTAGTCCTATCCCTTCACAATGGCCTTTATTCCTGATTCTAGATTGTTGCTCTACCATTGGTGCTGATCACCAAGAATTCAGGACTGGCCAGTCTGCCTAGAACCAGTTCTACTACCACCCTGGGAAGGAAGAAGACTGCTCCCCAAGGTTCACAGGAACTTTTACCAATGGTGGTCACCAGCTCTTTGACTAAGGCCCAAACATCAAGTCAGCTGCTAAAATTCCCAGGGCTTCTCTGGTCTCTCTGTTTTGAGTAACACTGTGTAAGAGCTGTTTTGCTGAGTATGTAGTTTAGTGGTAGAGTGCTTGCCTCACATGCTTAAGGAAGGCCCTGAGGCTCATCCCTAGCAAACTCAAGAGTTGTTTTACTAATATTGCCCCTTGGTGCCAAGCACTGTGCTAAATGCACTACATGTGATCTCTTATGTCATCGATCATGATTTGACCTTTACTCTTCTGCTGTGTTTTATTATGATGTGCCCATTTTCCAAGAAATGCCCTATATATACTTCCGAGGCAAAACAGCAGGACATTGTACTTACACCTCCTCATCGTCTGTGTCATCTTACACTTTGGTACAGGACCCATCTTTCTAAATATTTTATCTCTTTGAGCATGTGATGTATTTCCAAAAAATAACCTTTCTTAGTCACTTGGCTCCAAAAAGCATTCCCAGTTTTATGTCCTGCTGCTCCCAGGCCAGGCCACCCGGCAATTCACCATTCCCAGGGTGAAGATAGCATTCTTTCACCTGTTCTGAAATGCCCTCTTGCTCCCTTTTCTCTCAGAGAAGAGTAATGGTTCAGAGTACAGCTGTGTTGACTGGCTCCAAAGGCAAAAGGCCTAGTTCTGCTGCTGCCTGCTGGATGACCTTGGACAAATCCCAGAGCCAAAACTAGGCTCACAGCAGCACCTACATACCTCAGAGGCTGTGCAATCAAAGGAGATGCTCTTATTGTCATTATTATTATTTCAAGTCCTAGTCTCTCTTGCTCATTCATGATACTTTTATCTTAACCACTATGGGGCAAACTAGTGTCTCTCTTTTCTTTGAATTCCCAGAAGCACTTTCGTTAAGGGTTAGGTGTTATTGCTATGGCTGTTTTCCCTCTATATTATCCAGATTGCTTTATTTTCTTCAAGTACAATGTGAGCTCCTTGAAAAGAGAAAAAAAGAAAAAAGAACCCGAATTGCAGCTTTTTGTGTGACTGAGGTCATTACACCTTGCTCTGGGACAAGGTGTAGGTTATTTTGGTTAGCTTCAGAGTCAACTGTGCACTTAAAACTACAGCTAGGGACCTAGGAGTGGGTGTGGGAGGGAGATTCTGAATAGAAACTCCAGATGGGGACAAAATTGAAAGTATTTAACCACCCTCCAACTCCTGTCACCCAAGATAACCTAGCAGTAGGTCATTTAAGCACCTTGTCATCATGTGTCCCAATCTCTCCTGTCTTCTTTCTCAAGACTTCAGCTGGTGTGGACGATCAAAGGTCAAGGACCAATGTCCTCTGTTCACACGGCTTGCCAAGGAATGTGGCTGCGCCTAATTACAGGACTGGAGAAAGTAGATTCAAGAATTCCAACTCCCAGCCTGCCACCTTGATTCCAATCTTGGGGAAAGCTTCAGGCTCACCCTTGTCAGAGTGGGCGGAAGGGGGCGGGGGATGGAGACCGGCCCGAGGGGCGGGGCGACATTGCTCCACCCCCGGAGTCTGGGCGGGGACCAGCGCCAGGCACCAGCTCAGCCCGACGTTGATCTAGGGTGCAGCGCAGGGAAGGAGTGCGTGCCCGGCTGAGGTTCGAAGGCAGGCGGCGAGATGAACCGGGTACCAGCGTTCCTGAGCGCGGCCGAGGTGCAGGAGCATCTCCGCAGCCCCAGCCTCCTCATCCCACCTCTGGAGGCGGCTCTGGCCAACTTCTCCAGCGGCCCGGATGGAGGGGTCATGCAGCCGGTGCGAACAGTGGTGCCTGTGGCCAAGCACAGAGGGTAAGTGCAGAAGGGACGGGTGGAAGAAAGAGTAAGAAGTCTCAGAGGAACGCGAAGGGTCGCGGTGGGAGAAAGGAGAAGAGGGCATGCTTAATCGCTGCTAATGTGCGCCCCTGTGCCTGTGCCAAGAGGGCGCTTTACAGGTGATATCTGTTGTAATTCAGCTTGCTCTCCTGGCAAGAGAGGTATTGTCATTCTAAAATTTTACTAGTTGAAAACTGAGACCTAGAGAGGTTAAGTGGTTGACTGGACCTTACACAACCAAGGGACAGAGCCGTGATGGTTTTCTGATGCAGAACCAAGGCTATGCGTCCTGCATGGGGTTGTGGGGGGCACCGGGGGATGGGGGACCTGGGGGACCGGCAGGCATCAGAGTGCCAGTAGAGCAATGATGGGGGAAATAGAAAGGAAGGAATATGAGGACTTCATAGAAGACTCCAGCATTGAGGGGAAATGAGGGGAAGGTGTTGAATCCCCCCCTCCCCGGCTCTCTCTCTCTCTCTCTCTCTCTCTCTCTCTCTCTCTCTCTCTCTCTCTCTTTCAAGGAGCAATTTTTTTTGCTCTCCAGTAATAACCCTCAATTATTTTCTTTCTATAAGTTGCCAAAAAAGCTTCCTGGGAGTCATGCCAGCCTACAGTGCAGCTGAGGATGCGCTCACCACCAAGTTGGTCACCTTCTACGAGGGCCACAGCACCTCTTCCACAGTCCCCTCCCACCAGGCTTCAGTGCTTCTGTTTGAGCCCAGCAATGGCTCCCTGCTGGCGGTGAGCAATCCTTCTTTCTCCTGGTGTAGAACAGGTCCCTGAGACACAGAGTGAGGCTTAGAAGTTAGTTCTCCAAAAGTACCAAAAAATAGCAAGTAACCAGGCACTAGAAACAGCAAAGGTGATCTGGGACAGCATATCTGTTTCTAGAACTGCTTGCAGATGTACAGCCCATCAGAACCCACTGCTGTCTAAAGTGTGTGACTGGAAAAATAATAACCTTGTTGTTCTTGTGTATGCTCTTGGCACATACTCAAATACTCCAAATGCACAGCTGGAACTAACCCAGTAGCTGAGAAAACATTTGTTCATCAAATCCCTCTCTGTGTGGAGAAGAGATGTCCTCTAACCTGTGGTGTCTTCTCCCGAAACGTATGTCAACATATAATCATGGTAAAGAGCTCCTGTTCACATTTACTCAGTGATGATGCTTGTGTCTTGCACAATTCTAAACATATTGCCTGTACTGTTCTCTTAATAATTAAAACCACCTAGGAGGTAGGTAGCATTATTACCCCCACTTCACAGATGAGGAAAGTAAGTCATTCCGCAGTGGTACTCAGCTTACCCCCATAATAAGAAGCAAGGCTGGACTTCATGCATCTTCAGACTGAGTCAACTATATACTCCCAGCCTGTGCTCATCCAGCGGTGAGCTACTACCATGCTATCCATGACAGTGAATCCCCCTTTCCTGGACCTAGGCCTTTCACCCTAGGTCGTAGGGCCTTGGATCTTTGCTGAGTCTGCTCAGAAGCTGCAGGATTCCATTCCTCACCTGTAAAAATGATAGTAAGCAAAGTTGTATAGCATAAATGGAGATCAATTCAAGTGGTGATTATCATCAGCCAGGCATAATGCTCAGCCCTCACTGTGCATTAGAATCTCCTGGGGAGCCTTTGAAACCATGGATAACTTGATCCCACTCATAGAGATTTGGTTCTCGGTTTTGTAGCACCAGGAATGGGTCCCAAGCCCTTGCACAGGATAGGCATGTATTCTACCACTGAGCTATATACCCCAAATCAGAGTCAGATTCAGTTATTCTCAAGGTGGTATCCTGGAATAATGTCTTTCCAAAGCTCCCCAGATGTGAAATGACAATCACATGCCTCAAGTTCCTCCTCAACTGGGGGATCTGAGAATCTGAGAGCAAGAGAACAAAATGGGCAATTATTGAGCGCACACCTTGTGCCCAGTGGCTTTCCCATGTGCGGGACTATTTAATACTGCCATGTCCCTCTGAACTGTTGGCATCATCATTGTTTTTACAAGCGAGGAATCCAGTGCTTAGAGACCAGTATTCAAAACTGCTTAGCTCCTGTGTAGATGAATCATATCCAAGTCTGACCCCAAGCCCTTGCTCACTGGATGTCTCTATAAAGCTGCCTAGAACTTCCTGTTTATAGCTGCTTCTCTGAATTTAAGTACTCAAGGGGGCCTACTTTCCTCACTGTCTCTTCTTCCTCCAAGGTCATGGATGGAAATGTCATAACTGCAAAGAGAACAGCAGCAGTGTCTGCCATTGCCACTAAGGTAAGGTGGTTGGCTATGCTAGCAAGGTCAGCTGGTAGGTGGTGGTGGAGGGAGAATTCAGATAACACAGCAAGTCACAACTGGCAAAAATGTAGCGAATAAGAGACTTCAGAGTGTGTGTTCTTGGGTAGGATGCCTGTATTAAACAGTATCCACCAACGCTTAAGATCCACTGTAGAAGAGGGGGCATAAAGATTGTAAAAGCCAGGGGTGGTGGATGACCACAAGGAAACAGTTTTCCAGGCTTCTGGGAAGTTGCCCATATGAACTTACAGCTACGGGGATAGTGTGCACAAGACCCATGCAAACTCAATCAGACAAAGGCCCAGCATGAAAGTCTGGAAATGAGCAGGAGGAGGAGACCTCAACCTTAGTTGAGGGGTTATTGGCAGTTGATTACTGCTGAGTGAGGGAAAGTTGATCTTCTCTAAAGAATGATGCTAGATAGGCTAACCAGGCTCCAGTAGATGAACTCACACTGGGAGACATCTGGGGACACAAACTTGACTCAATAGGTCTTAACATATATGACAGAATACATGAAATTTGGTGGGTGTGTATGGGGGGTTCAGATGGGGAGGGGGTCTAAATATAATTAAGATGTATTATATGAAATGCACAAAAATTCAATAAAAATATATATTGGGGGAAAAATAATTTAAAACTTGACCTCTCCAACTCCCAGGACTTCATTGTTGACCCTGTACCACATTTGGCCTAGTAAGACAGTATGATTGCATTCAAGGCTAGAGTTAATCCTGTACCAGAGACAGAGGCTGAGCAGAAATGGTCCATAGTGTCTTTACAAAGCTCCTCAAATGTGCAGTGGGAGTTGAGGACTCCTCACTGAGGGTGGGTTTCATAGCTGTTAGTTCTTTTCACTCTCTATCAAGTGCTTATCTGTTAGGCCTCTGTCAGCAAACAAAACAGTGACAGACACAGGACAGTCAGATAAATATTAAAAGTGAAGGAATTAGGGGCTGGAGAGATGGCTCAGTGGTTAAGAGCACTGATTGCTCTTGCAGAGGACCCGGGTTCAATTCCCAGCACCCACATGGTAGCTACAAACCATCCTTAATTCTAGTTCCAGGGGAATCCGAAGCCCTCTCTTGACCTCCTCAGCATTGCATGACTCGGGTGCACTCACATACATGCAGGCAATACACTCATACACATAAAATAAAAATAATAAATATATTTTTTTTTAAAAAAAGTGAAGGAATTGGGGAGGTGGGTAAAGTGCTTGTCAGGTAAGCATGAGGACTTGAGTACAGAGCTCCAGCATCCATGGTAAAAGCTAAGCAACAGGACTGGAGTGATGTCTCAGTGGGAGGATGCTTGCTGCAGAAGCATGTTTGATTCAGATCCCAGCACCCACATAAAAAGCCGGGTGTGGTCTCACATGCTCCTGTAACCCCAGAATTGTTGGTGGCAGGGGTAAAGACAGGAAGATCACTGGGACTTGCTGACTACCAGCCTAGCTCAGTAAGAGACCCTGTCTTAAAGGAATAAAATGGAAATGAATAGAGCAGGACCTCTTCCTCCAGCCTCTGTGAACGTGTGCACAGGCACGTACACCCACATGCACACATATGCACACACCACACTCACATATGCACTTACACGTGGGTGTGGGCATACACACATACAAACAAAAAGTGAGCAAGACAGCACACATCTGTAATCCCAGTGCTGGGGAGGCAAAGACAGAAAGCTCCCTAGAGCTTACTGGGTAGCCAGTCCAGCAGAATCTATAAGCTTCAGGTTCAGCAAGAGACCCTGTCTCAAAAAATAAGATGGAAGCCAGGCGTGGTGGTGCACGCCTTTAATCCCAGCACTGGGAGGCAGAGGCAGGCAGATCTCTGTGAGTTCAAGGCCAGCCTGGTCTACATAGTGAGTTCCAGGACAGCTGGGGCTACAGGGAGACCTTGTCTCAAAAAAGACCAAAAAAAAAAAAAAAAAAAGATGAAGAGTGACAGAGGAAAATGCCCAATGCCAATCTCTGGCCTGCATACACATATACACAGACACATGTGCATGCACACACGAACATCTGCATACATGCACAAAGTTATAAAGTATGATTTCATTTTTAAAAACAATTTAAAACAGCTCCTAATGCATTCATACTAATTATTAATATTAATAGATTTAATTATTTTATGATTAATGCTTATTAGCAAATAATTAGTACGTTAAGAGTTGTCTGAAAAACAAGCCAACAACAACCCCCAAAGTTCATATATTATGTTAAAAAGATGAAAATGAAACAGAATTTAAATATGGGGGTGGAGGTGTTATTTTCTTTTTTTGAAATAGGGATCTCACTATGTTGCCCAGTCTGGCCTTGAATTCTTGGGCTCAAGTGCTTCTCCTGCCTCAGCCTCCCAAACAGCTAGGCCTACAGGTAGACAGCATTATTCCTGATTAAGAAGGTCACACTTTAAATGGCCCACGAAAGACGTCCCTGCGGGGGTGACATCTGAGAGAAGACAGCAAGCAGCGCATGGCTGTGCAAAACTGGAGAAGTGGCTGAGCAGAAGGGCGAGCAAGTGACAGGGTGGTGTTGCTAAGCAGTGCAGAGGCATCCCTCAAAAAAGACCTGATTCCTCAAGCTGATAATGTACACCTGGGTTTTTCCCTGACATGTGCTTGTTCAGCAAGTATGTGAGTGTCTACCAAGTCCCAAGTCCTGTGATCAGTATAAAGCAAAGGATGCTGAGCAAAACAGACAGAGTAGCTGTCATCAGGAAATTCAAGACCCAGTGTGAGGAGCAGAATACTAATCCAGAGATTTTACTAGTAAATGTGAAATTAAAACTGTGATGTAAGTGCCAGAGCATCTTGATCTGGTATACAGAATTCAGTATAATGGTCATGGATATCTGAACTGCAATTTAGAGTATTAAGAGTTGCTCAGGAGAGGCAGAAGGGAGGTGTAACAGGTAGAGAAAATAACCTATGCAAAGGGCCTGGGGTTGAAGGAATAGCCTATGCCTGAACTAGACAGCAGGAAGTGCAGGACAGCATGGCATGACAGTGGCCTGGGCAGATGGAAGGGCCAGATCATATACAGCTTGGTGGATGCCAATGGAACATGAACTGTCAGGGTCTTTGTTTAAACGGGAAAGCTTAGCAGGCTCCCGTATGTGCTCTTAGCTTCCTGCATACTTAACAGGAAAGTAGAATGAAGCGCCTGCCACAAGTCTCATTATGACTGAATGACTCTTGTAAACACCTAACCATTTAAGTAAAAAGATATTGCCAGGTGTAGTGGTTCATGCCTATAATCCCAGCACTGAGAGACTGAGGCAGGAGGACTATGAGTTCAAGGCTAGCCTGGCCTACAAAGTGATTCACTGTCTCACCACCATCAGCAACAAAAAAAAAAACATTGGTCCTATGATGGCACAGGCCAGTAATTCCAGCCCCTTTTGAGGCTGAGTCAAGAGGATGGAAAATTCAAGGCCTCCCTGAGCTACATGGTAAGACCCTGTCTCAAATTTAAAAATAGAAAAAGGACTAGGGATGCAGCTCAGTGGTAGAGCATTTGCCTAGCATATGCAACACTCCATGTTTAATCCTCAGTGGGGAGAAAACAGGGAGGGAGAGAACGAGGAGAGAGGGGCGAGAAAGAGAAAGAGAGAGAAAAATCATAAATCATAATCTTGAAATAAATTAGCAAATAAGCCAACCAATCAGAATTACAGATTTAGTTTCAGAGACTGAAGATTCTTTTATAGAAATGAACAATTCTGAAGCTGAAGTATATGTCTGTGAACAGATTCATATTAACTGAAAACAAAAATAACAACTAAGGAAAATGTGATCCTCTTTATTGAATAAAAGCATAAGATTAAAGCTGGAGAGATGGCTCAGAGGTTAAGAGCATTGGCTGCTCTTGCTGAAGACCCAGGTTCAAATCCCAGAACCCACATGGCAGCTTAACAACTGTCCATAACTCCAGTTCCAGGGGATCTGACGCCATCTTCTGACCTCTGCAGGCATTACACAACATGGGTAGACATATACATGTAGGCAATACACTCATACACATAAAATAAAAACAATAAACTTTAAAAAACATAAGATTGTTGGTCTTGTGGATGCTGTCATTTTGCAGTCTTTCAACTTGAATTCATAGAACTGTATTTTATGACAGAGAATGGTGTCTCTGCTTCCGTTGGTGTATAGGAGAGATGAATGTTCCCTAATGTTCTAAGACCTTTTTTTGTAAGTAATTAATAGTTAAGAAGATTTCATTTCTTGAGATTGCACTGTGGGATTTCAGTCAGTGCCACTGCAAGGAAACAGGTGCAAGGAGTTCAAGTTTTGTTAAATGAAATAGAGAAAGGATGGAAGAGGCTCTGCCTGAATCCATATGGTCTGAGAAGCAGCTGATATCTTTCTCTGGAGTGGTAGTATACAGCAGGAGATGATTCTACCTTCTGTCGTCCTGGAACACTTAGCAATGTGTGGAGACATTTTTGATTGTTACAGCTGGAGAAGGGGAAGATGATAGGTGCTATGGTGTCTGATGGATAGAAATCAAAGATGCTATTAAGCATCCTGAAACTGCACAGGAAAGCCCTTTCCCCATCAAAGAATGGTTGGGGGTGGGGGAGGTAGCTCAGTGGGAAAAGTGTTTTCTGAGCAAGCATGAGGGCTTGAGTTTGGATTCCCACATAAAGCTGGACACAACAGTGCACTACAGAGAGTCGGGAGGTAGAGGCAGGAAAATCCCTGGAAGCTCCTAAGCTTCAAACAGGGAGGGGGTGGGAAGGACTTCCACTAGAGGCTGTCCTCTGACCTCTCTCTCTCCCTCTCCCTCTCTCTCAAACATACATACACACACACACACACACACTCACAAGATTTTTTTTTTTTAAAGAATGATCCAGCTTAACTTTCAGTAATGCCAAGGTAGAGAAACTCTACTTAACTTTAGTGGTTCCCAACTGGCATGCTCCCTTTCTATATATAGGACCACCTTAGTCCCCGGGGACCTTAAAGACCAGAATAAGGTAACAAGTCTATAAACAAATGCTGTAGAGTGGTAGATTCTGTCATAGAGGTCAGAAAAACTTCATTGAAGAGGGGTGGTTGACAAGAGTGGTCACCGAATTCCACGTTCATAAACAGACACCCCTAAGAGGTGTCAATGTCATGTTTAAGACAACACAGAGACTGAAAGCATCCACAGAGTGGGCTCGGCAAACATAGCTGAGAACTCTGGGAAGCAGGCCTCCAGGATCTTAGGGTGCTTACAGAAGCAGCCCAGGGTTCTGAGAAGTGGACGCTGCTTAGCAGGTACCTATGATGGCACAGCATGGGAGAAAGGACATGAGCTGCTGAGTGTGGAAGGTGTGGCTTTGAAGTATCATGGGGCCATTTAGAAGTGTAGAATATGGAACAAGTTACTTTGTCTTAGTAAAATGTAAAGGTGATAAGAATATAAAGTAATGATAGGAGTGGGGCAGTAACTCAGTTGGCGAAGTGCCTGCCACGGAAACATGAGGCCTGAGTTTGATCCCCAGCACCTCCATAAGAAACCAGGCATGGTGGTGTGCGCTTGTAATCCTAGTACAAGGGAGGTGGAGACAAGGCAGATCTCTTGGGCTCACTGACCACTTGCCTGACTGGAAGCCTCAGGTTCCACTGAGAGACTGTCTCAAAAAAGAAGGTAGATGGGTTAGCTCCTTAGGAACAACACCCCAGGTTACCTTGGTCCAACACACTCATGCACACATACACATGTGTGTGCACTTACCATACACACACACACACACACACACACACACACACACACACATGCACGCACACCAGGAGACACAGTGGCAAAGTGAGCCCATTCTATAAGGGCCCTTGTCCAGTCCACATGCGATAATGAGGGCAAAACATTGGCACATAGTAGGTGCTTGGTGAAGGCATCTTCCCCACTCTACAAGGGGAAGTTAAAACAAAATGACATCTCCTTGATGTCCATCAGCTCTTAGGGATAGCTGAAGTCACCTGACATTCAAACTATTTGTTTACACCTGACTGCCAGTGTCTTCCCTGACCTTTACCACCCTGTTTCTCTCAAATAGTTTCTGAAACACCCCAGCAGTGATGTGCTGTGCATCCTTGGGGCTGGGGTCCAGGCCTACAGTCATTATGAAATTTTCACAGAGCAGTTCTCCTTTAAGGAGGTAAGTATGGGTGGGGTCTTGGGAGGAGGAAATGCTTCCAAGTCCTCGGAGTTGTCCTCCACTATGTTGACAGGTTATCTTGAAGCAATTGGGCCAAGAGTCTGATACAGATCATTCTTTACCTTAATGACTTCCCCAGAATGATGGTGGTGAGAGTCCAGGGAGGTCTGACTTCTCTTCAGATTCTTGGTTCACAGGGCATACACCTGAGGATCCCAGCTACTCAACTCATTCTGTTACATTGCTGGCATGTGAGATGCCCTTCCATCCCCGCCCACTGATTCTCTTCAAACATTGGAAGTCTTTAAGTGTTAAGGGCTCTGGGTTCAGATGCTGGGGTGAGGCCTGGTGAGCAGGAGGACACAGCATCCCTCCTGTGCAGGCTTCATATCTGCATGGCTTTCCCCTGCTGTGGCTCATACTTCCTGCTGGGACTGTTTAATGCTCTTTCTTTTGTATGTATGTGAGAGGAGTAGAGCAGAGGTAAGGTATGAATTTTTAGGATAAAATAATACTGCTGTCTTGAGAAATGTAGGCTGTAAGAACAAAAATGAGAGAAAAGGAATCATTTGCCTGTTTTCAAAGGTAATCAGGTAAGGTTTTCCTGGTTTCCCTCCTCAGCACTTTGTAACCGTTTAATCATGCTTGTGACCGTTGTATATCCTTCTTTTATCAAAGGTTCTAATGTCACTTCTCCAGGTTATAAATTCTATGTGATATTTGCATAGTTTTATATCAAGAAAGATCACATAGGTAGCCAGTCACTCCTTACAGGGTATATTGTATTGTTTTCCCCTTACTTATGGACTTATGTATAAAGTTTATTTTTATATTTGTCGTATTTCCTTATGAGACAATCTCTGGGCCTCATGTTCAGTTGAAGGCTGGAAGCCTCTGAGCCCAGACATTGAAGCTGGCTAGCAAACTTAAAGAGCTCATCTCTCCCTGGAGCTGGCACCCCAGCCTCCACCCCAGCACCCTCCAAGGTTCTAGCCCCAGCTTCCACTCGATCTCTTCATCAGCTACACCATTCGCCTAGTTAACTTTTGCTCTTTAATCCTCACGTGCACTTCAGTGACCGAGCTGTTCTATGCCAAGCCCCCTTTTCACAACTCTGGTATATCTACTGCAGACACAGTACAAGTGTGCGGGTTGCACACTGACTTTGCCAGTTAGTCCCATGCCGCAACATGAAAACAGCTATGCTAGCACCTGGAAGGCACAGACAGGGAGACCACAAGTTCAAGGGCTACACAGACAGACTTGGTCTCAAAAAACAGCCAAGCAACAACCAACAAACCAAAATAAGACATGATGTGTTTAATTTGTAGAATTTGGAATTTTCTTACATTTAAGAATGAAGTTGTAACCATTTGTGGCAATTTTACATTTCCTAGGACATTGATTAGTGAAATATTTATCAGTTTCACACTTATCATTTTCTTTTCACATTTTGGGACAAGATTTTTCAGGCCCACCCCATTCCTTCTTCCCTCACCTTTGACTGAGCTGAGGGAAAATCATTTTAGGAACAGTATGTGGTAAAGAAGGGGTGAGTGTCAGGTCTGCCTGGCTCCAGAACTTGCTTTGTAATCATTAAGCTTCATGGTAGCTATTAAGCCATCAAGACTGTGTGACCTAAAACTGCAGTTCTTTAAAGGAGAAATTTGTAGAGAAATATTTTCATTTATCCAACCAGAAATATGTTCAGATTAGCACTATGTCCTTAATCAAATGACCATTCCCCAAAGAGAATGATTTAGGCACCCATAGCCCCTGTTACAGAGTGGTGCAGCTTTCCTTTGGCACCCCCGGGCTTGCTTGCTGTGACATAAGCAGGTGAGAAAATGGACTAATGTCTCTCTTGTTACCCCCTGAAGGTGAGGATCTGGAACCGCACCAGAGAAAATGCGGAGAAGTTTGCAGACACAGTACAAGGGGAAGTACGGGTCTGTTCATCTGTGCAGGAGGCTGTGATGGGTGCTGATGTGATCATCACGGTCACCATGGCAACGGAGCCCATTTTATTTGGTGAATGGGTGAAGCCAGGGGCTCACATCAATGGTAAGTAGAGAGGCTTCCTGAGCCACAGGCAGGTGATGGACATACTCCTCCCTAGACTGGGCCAAGGTTCTATCTGCAGAGTTGGTTTCCTCATTATACAACAGAATGCCCAAATTTTTGTTTTTTCTTTGAGTCTATATATCCCAACCTGTGTCTCACAGGTGTTGGCGTGACTGGTCTGTACCACCACTCTGGGGTGAATCTTTTGTTTTTAACACTTCACTTAAAATCTTCCCCCAAAATTATAATATGCAAGACATTTAATAACATTTAATAAGACATATAGATGCTTTTAAATATGTGCAATGGGATGTGGGGAGGGGAAGGGATTCTAAACATAAGGACACTTGGGACCTGTGAAGATCTTCATATAACCTTAGAGATTATAACAAGAGCTAGGCTATATCAAATACTATTACAGGTGTGTGTGTGTGTGTGTGTGTGTGTGTGTGTGTGTGTGTGTGATATATGTGCTGTATGTATATGCATGTGGAGGCCAGAGGTTGACATTGGATGTCTTCCTCGGTCACTCTTCACCTTATATTTTGTTACAGGGTCTCTCATTGAACCTAGTTCTCACTGATTAGCTAGACTGGCTGGCCAGAAAGCCCCAGATATTGCCCATTTCTGCCCCCCATCCCCAAGCAGTACAGATGTGCATGACCACACCACATTTTTTACACAGAAGCTAGGAATTCTAACTCAGATCCTCATGTTTACACAAGTACTTTAGATTGAGCCATCTCTAAATTATTAATATATTATGTCATTTAATCCTTACAGTGGCCTTATGGGATAGGAAACAATAATTATCATAACTCTTATTTTATAGGTGGGTAAACCAAGGCAAGGAGAGTAGCTTTCAAAAAGTCAGAGAGTCTTGGGGGCAGGGTTGAATTTTGAATTAAATAGTCTATCCTCAGAGCCTAAGCACTTGAACAATACTTAACATTATCTTCCAGTAAGAAGACAGGCCGGGCAGGGCATGGTGGTGCACACCTTTAATCCCAACACTACGGAGGCAGAGCTAGGAGGATCTCTGTGAGATTGAGGTCAGCCTGATCTACGTGGTGAGTTCCAGGCCAGCTGGGGCTACAGGGAGACCCTGTCTCAAAAAGACACCGCGCCCCCAAAAAGAAAAAGAAATTTAAAAAAAGACTGACTTCTGGTGAACCAAGCAAGCAAAGAACAGAGGATTTGAAGGTGGTAGCAGAGCTCTGTGATTTAATGACAAGTGCATGGTGTGAACGTAGAAGCTAAGAGTTCTGCACGCGTGGGCAGATGAGCAGGCAGGAGCCCAGTCAAGCAATCATGCATTCACTCATGTTTACTGAATCCCTACCACATGCCAGCCATTGTTCTAGTGCTGGAGGATGCCACAGTAAATCAAACATCAAGGTCATGACTTTCCTGGTGCAGTGCAGGAAGACAGGCAGCAAATAATACTTCCGTAGTTTCTGTTTATGATGAAAGAAGCAGAGGACAGTGGGATGGAGCCTGGTAGTGGAAGCAGGAGGTGGAAGTGATGATAGAGCCTTTGCATCAGTTTACCTGAAAAGCTGCCTGGGGGTAGAGGAGGACTTGGGTCTGTGACCTGAATGATAAGGAAGAGCCAGCCATGCCAAAGCTGATGGGAGGGCATTCCGGGAAGACAGAAGATGACATGAAAAGACCCCAAAGGGGAAGTGAACGTGGTGCATTTGAGGACCAGGCCAAAGGGAACTCAGGCTGTCCGTCTTCAGGAAACTGATGTCATGTCTCAGGTCCAGGGAGATGCTTAGAGACAGTTTATTGACAGGTAAGAGGTGGATCAAGGTGTGCTTTTTTCTACATCAAAACTGTGTCTGGAAGGTCTTAAAAATCAAGAGGACTAGTTCTTGGTGAAGTGTACTCCCAGGGACAGAGTTGAATCTTCTTTTTAGATAATTTAAAGGTTAAAACAACATATTGTCATTTCACAGTTTCTGTGGTTTGGGAGTTGAGGCAGGGTTATGTCAATCCTTTCCTTAAACTCTCCAAGGATGGAATCTGTGTTCTCTAGGCTATAATTTCATTTAGGGTCAGGGGTCCTCTTCCAGGCTCAGGTGGTGTGCCAGGATTCAGTCCCCGTGCTATAGGACAGAGGACCCTGCTATTGGAGGATATTCTTAGTTCCTGGAGACCTTCTACCTTCCTTGCTACATGGACCCACCATCTTCAAGGCCAGTTACTGCAAGGCACCAAATCATTGCCTCACTCCAGAAAGGGGTGACTTGATGTGGGGTCAAGTTGTCTCTCTTTTCATTTGCCTGGTCTAGAGACAGAATCACTTTATGTGTTCACAGAGGACCCAAATATGCCTACTTAAAGTGTTAAAAGTACAGACAGCAGTGAAACACCAGTGACAGGTATTAATAGCTTATACACAGTTCAGTTGAAAGGTAAGCCTGACACAAACATCCTCCACACTTCCCTACTCCCATCCCCATATCCCATGCATCCCATCAGCTTGTCTTCAGACCTTCATTCTTTCTAGCCCCGCTGAATCGAGGCCAAATCCTGATCTGGGTCAGACCCCTTCTTTGCTGTTTGGCCCGCCTCCAACTGCCTGAGTGGCCTCACACAGCCCTTTGGGTTTGTCTTGCTCACAGGCACTGGCTGTCTGTGGGGAAGCAGGGCAAGGAGGAGGGGTAGCCCAAGGAACTGGAGGCTTTTTCCCATTGCCTTATGATTTATTTACAAGCTTCATTAACTAGTATTTTTGTTCTATAGAATTCCCACTCACAAACAGCCTTCATGACAGACATTTTTTCATCACTCTCTTTGGAAATTAGAACCCAGGAGAACAGTAGGAAAGAGAACAAGTTGAGAAACTGGAAGGCAGTGGAAGAAGGCACAGAAATGCTGCCTGATATTCAGATAAGGCTTTGTAGCATTTTCAAAGACTAGCTAGCTACCCTGGGGCTGGATCCCTTCAGCTTTGTTTGGACCATAGAGAAATCAAGAGAAATCAAGAGATAACATATGCAAATAGGTTTCCTGTTACTCTATATACAATGGCGGGGCGGGGCGGGAGCGGGGTGTCTGGTAATATGTACACACATAGTAGCTGTCAGCTGGAGCTGGATGATGACAGTCCCTTGGAGAAGGACACAGTCTCTTCTCTGCATCCAGGTCTGCACCATTTCCAACCCAGTGCTTTTGTTGGCTTTGGTCTTTCACTACCTGCCTGGCTCTGAAAGCATTTGGTTGTAGCCTGTGCATTATCCTGTGTCTCTATAGCAGGAGGCAAGATGTGTTGGATCCATTGTTCCAGGCTCTGCAGAGAACATCAAGGCTCAAGGTCTGAGAAAGGGCCAGTTTTCTTCTTTTTTAAAAAAAATTATGTTTATTTATTTTTCTTTTTTGTATTTGTGTGTTTTGCCTGCATATAAGTACACCCATGAGTGTAATGCCCTTGAAGGTCAGAAGAAGGTATTGGATCCCGTAGAACTGGAGTTACAGACAGTTGTGAACTGCCATGTGGTTACTGGGAACTCAACTGGGGTCTTCTGCAAAAGCAGCCAGGGCTGCTCTTAACCACTGAACAATCCTGCCAGTGATTTTAAAAATCAATCTCTCTCTCTCTCTCTCTCTCTCTGTGTGTGTGTGTGTGTGTGTGTGTGTGTGTGTGTGTGCTCACGCTACCATACATGTGTAGAGGTCAGAGGACAACCTTGGGTATCCATTCTCACCTCTCACCTTGTTTGAGGCAGGGTCTCAGTTGTTCAACTCTGTGTACACCAGGCTAGCTCATTCGTGATGTTCCAGGAATTCTTTTTCTGCCTCCCTGCTCCCTTAGGAGCACTGGGATTACAGATGCACACTATCACATTGGCTTTATATATGTTCTGGGGATTCAAACTCAAGTGCTTACATTTGAATGGCCAGTGCTTTACCCTCTAAGCTATCTCCCCAGCTTGTTTTCTTTTGTCAAGACAATCTTAAGTCAAAGCTTCCTCTGCCTTTTCCTCCTTGCCTCCCTTCCTCCTCTCCTCCTCCTCATACTTTTTCTCCTCGTCCTCTTCCTTCTTCCTGAAGTACTGAGGATGGAACCTAGGGCCTCATACATGCTAGACAGATGCCATACCACTGAGCTACAGCCCCAGCCCTCCCACTTTTCTCTATTATGGTTTCTCTGTGACCTTGACACTGGGCTCTTTTGTCATGAGTTAGGAGAAAAGGCAGTTTGGGGTGAAGAATGGGAAGGATTAGAGAGCAAGCCCACAGAAGATAAGGAGCACGGAGGGTCTGTGTTTTGTGATGGGTGCAAAGCATCACTTCCAACAAACAGAATAGGCCCTCAGGTGAAGCTGTGGTGTTCTAACAGACCTAGAGTCACCGATGGCGTGCGTGGCCAGATCTTCACTCTTCAGAGTTTTAATTTGTACATCTGTGAAATGGAGTCAGACATGGAAGAGTACTTACGAGATCAATAAAGAAGGTAAATGTAAAGTAGAACAGACAGTA
>NW_008347312.1:2092070-2103622 GCF_000622305.1 Nannospalax galili
CTCTCTCTCTCTGTGTGTGTGTGTGTGTGTGTGTGTGTGTGTGTGTGTGCTCACGCTACCATACATGTGTAGAGGTCAGAGGACAACCTTGGGTATCCATTCTCACCTCTCACCTTGTTTGAGGCAGGGTCTCAGTTGTTCAACTCTGTGTACACCAGGCTAGCTCATTCGTGATGTTCCAGGAATTCTTTTTCTGCCTCCCTGCTCCCTTAGGAGCACTGGGATTACAGATGCACACTATCACATTGGCTTTATATATGTTCTGGGGATTCAAACTCAAGTGCTTACATTTGAATGGCCAGTGCTTTACCCTCTAAGCTATCTCCCCAGCTTGTTTTCTTTTGTCAAGACAATCTTAAGTCAAAGCTTCCTCTGCCTTTTCCTCCTTGCCTCCCTTCCTCCTCTCCTCCTCCTCATACTTTTTCTCCTCGTCCTCTTCCTTCTTCCTGAAGTACTGAGGATGGAACCTAGGGCCTCATACATGTTAGACAGATGCCATACCACTGAGCTACAGCCCCAGCCCTCCCACTTTTCTCTATTATGGTTTCTCTGTGACCTTGACACTGGGCTCTTTTGTCATGAGTTAGGAGAAAAGGCAGTTTGGGGTGAAGAATGGGAAGGATTAGAGAGCAAGCCCACAGAAGATAAGGAGCACGGAGGGTCTGTGTTTTGTGATGGGTGCAAAGCATCACTTCCAACAAACAGAATAGGCCCTCAGGTGAAGCTGTGGTGTTCTAACAGACCTAGAGTCACCGATGGCGTGCGTGGCCAGATCTTCACTCTTCAGAGTTTTAATTTGTACATCTGTGAAATGGAGTCAGACATGGAAGAGTACTTACGAGATCAATAAAGAAGGTAAATGTAAAGTAGAACAGACAGTAGTTACCTAATAAACGAATGCTGGGGCTAGAGAGATGGCTCAATGGTTAAGAATGTACACTGCTGCTCTTACAGGGGACCTGACTTTGGTTCCTTCTACCCAAGTTGGGCAGCCCACAACTACTTGTAACTCTAGTTCCATGGGTGATCAGATGCCTCTTGCCTGCTCAGACACCTGTACTCTTGTGCGCATACCCCCCGCCAACCCGCCACACACACAATTTTGAAAAATAGATTTTTAAAATAAAAGTGACCTCAGAATCTTATGGGAATGAAGTAGGGTAAGGAAAAGAAGGAAACAGCTCAGTCTGTAAAGTTCTTGCCATACAAGCATGAGGACCTGAGTTCAATCTCTAGAACCCACATACCCACATCAAAAACAAAATACAGTGGTGCGCACTTGTAATGTCTGGACACAGAAAGATCACCAGAGTTCACTGACCAGCCAATATAGCTTAATCAGAGAACATCATGTCCCAGTGAGGAAACCCTGTCTCATAAAACAAGATGGACAGCTATTCTGAGGAACAATACTGAGGTTAATCTCTGGTCTTCAGAAACACCTGCACATATGTATACATGCACCAGCATACACATACATATAAATAATGTTTCTGGTTTTTTAAATGTTTTTGAGACATCTCACTATGGTAGTCCTGGCTGGCCTGGAACTCACTTTGTAGACCAGGCTAATCTCTAGCTCACAGAGCTCCATCTGCCTCTGCTCCCAAGTGCTGGGATTAAAGGCGTGCACCGCTATGCCTGGCCCATATGCAAATAATTTTTTTGGAAAAGATAAAATGGTGTTATTTTTAAGAAGCACTCCATCTTACTGATTGGGAGGGACCTGGACTGGGAAAGGAGGGGTATCGTAAGTCTGAATATTCTTGTGTGCCCTCTGCTCACTTCTCTTTCTCCTAATGGGGGACTTCATTGCGCTGAGGGCCTGTTTTCCTGTCTTGTAGCCATTGGAGCCAGCAGACCTGACTGGAGAGAACTGGATGATGAACTCATGAAGCAAGCCGTGCTATATGTGGATTCCCGGGAGGCTGCCTTGAAGGAGTCAGGAGATGTCTTGTTGTCAGGGGTGAGCCTCCTCTCCTCAGCAGAGCTGCCACCAAGCTGGCCCTGGCCTGGCTCCCAGAGTTTCACTAACTTCCCCTCCAGACCTTGGTACCTCACCTCCTGATGAAGAAGCCCCTAAATATCTTGCAGCCATCTTAATCCCATTCCAGAAAAATATGGCCATATGGCAGTGACATGTGTTTTCATGTCTTCTCTGCCTGGAGGGAGAAATTTGATTTTTTTTTCCAATGTGCTGTCCTATAAGGATGTGGGATTGGGAGATAAGGATTCTGTTGTAGCCTGGAACCCTTCCTGATGTGGCAGCACAATAGGGCTGTGGTTGGCTATCCTTTGGATACCTAGTCCCCCCGAAATCAGGGCATAGAAGCAAGAAGTGGGCTGCAAAGTGCACAGTCAGATAATAGCATGCCAATTTCTTCATGAACACAGGGGACCTGGCAGTTGGCCAGACACAATAATCTCTGTGCTTGTGATGTCCAAAAGGCAGGGGCTACGCGAAAAGAATATCGGGGGCACCTTCCTCCCTGATAACATCTAGTTCATGGGTGGTTCTTTTAAAAACCTATTTCATTCTCTGTCCAGTTCAGGGTTCTATGCTCGCCTCAGAAGCCAGCGCTGCACCGATTGTAGTTCCATCCTTAGTTAGCATGTGTTTGTATCACAGGCTGAGATCTTCGCTGAGCTGGGAGAGGTGGTGAAGGGAGTAAAGCCAGCCCACTGTGAGAAGACCACAGTGTTCAAGTCTTTAGGTAAGACCCACTGATTGCTCCCTGAGCACAAATTCAACCATGGGAAAAAGGCAGGTTTATCAACTAGGGAAAGGAAAGATGAATGAGTTACCAGGCTCTGTCATTGAATCATTGTGAAGTCTGTCATCCAGGTCAATTATTGACCTGTTTGAGTAGAGAGTTTAGGCCTATGAACTCTGGGTTGGGCAATCCTGAGATAGATTCCGTGTTATGCACTGAATATATGCTCTTGGGCAAGTTACTTGATGTCTCAGAACCAACGTTTCTTCACAACCTTTACCTTGAGTCCTTGTGAGGATTAAGTGAAATGTGCAAGGAAGACAGTTTGCACATCTAAGTGTAGTAAATCACCTAGGCTTAAACATAAGTGAGTTCAGAAGTAGATACCACCAGAGAAAAAGCAGAAGAAAGATATTAAAAGCTGAAGGGAACTGACAGAGACCCAACCTAAAGGAGATCAAGGTAGGAAGTATAGAACCTAATAGGCTTCCATTTCCTCCTTCCCAGCCTAAAGGAGATCAAGGTAGGAAGTATAGAACCTAATAGGCTTCCATTTCCTCCTTCCTCCCACTTGATACTCGGGGATGGGCTTTCATGGGGAGTTCAAAACCACCTTGACTAGTATAGGTTGAAGCCCAATGAAGGGTGAGCTTCCAATGACCAATCTGCCCCTTGGATCTAGTCTCTCACTCGATGAAATATAAGGAAAAAGATACACATAGGAACGGAACTGATAGATTGTTAAGCGCTTGATAAATAGTTACTACCTTGAGTCCCTTGAGAGTGCCTTCTGCTCTAAGACCTTACATACTTCTTTATATCAAGGTGTAGAAACTTGAGTACTTGCCAGAGTATTAAGAGTGCTCTGTCCAGCAGCAGACATCTACAGCAAAACAATATTTGCTGGACATGACAAGACCATTGCACACATGAACTCAGCAGCTGTGGCTACATGCACAAGACCTGCCCAAGATCAAGCCAGCCAAAATCCCAGCATGGATGGAGAAGGGGCTCATGAAGTCCCTCCCCTAGCTGAGGAGCTAGTGACAATTGATGGCTGCTGCCAGAGTGGGGAGTCAGTTTTCTTCCAAGATGTGGTCCCTGAGAGGCTACCCATACTCCAGTAGATGGTCATACACCCTTGGACATACAGGCAGCACTAAGAGGACACAGTGGGTTAACAAAAAAAGAGCACATGATATTGGGAAAAATTGGTGAGGGAATAGGGAACTATCAGAGGGGAGGGAATGTGGGTAGATTGGATCAAAACACATTATATTATGCATGAACTTATCAAACAATGAAAAGAATGCTCTGGTCACTTAGCATCTATGCTGTCAATTAGTATCCAAGCTTTATCTGGTTAAGTATTTTTTTAATTTCCTATGTACTAGATCAATGAAGGCAGTGTAAGCTTTATGCAGTGACATCTCATTGATCCAGTTGTACATGGAAATTTCCAAGCTCATAGCAAGGCAGAGATCAGCCAGCCTCATTAAAGAGGCAGAAGTCTTCTCTTCTGGCTGTTTTTTACCTTCTTTGAAGGGCTGGTTTATTGGCACACCCTCTCATCTAACTGATACATATTAATCCCTTGTATATATCTAGGTATAAAAATTAAGGTGCGTATCCAAAATTACAGATTGAATAATATCCCTTATCTGAAATCCTTGGGTTCGCAGTGCTTCGTATTTCGATCCTTTTTGTAGTTTGGAATACTTCCATACATTGACTCTGGTCTGGCTGAACCTAATAAGAAAAATCCAAAGAGATCTCAAATTGAAGAACTTCTGAGTTCCAACATCATCTTCAAAAAGTTTCATATTTTTGGAGTATTTTGAGTTCCAGATTTTTAGAGGAGATATGCAACCTTTACAAGATTAAAGTAAGATGGTAAAGAGGGTTTAAAATAGACGAGAGTCAGCAAACCTGTAGGCTCAACCCAGCCAACCACCGGTTTTGGTTTTGGTTTTGTTTTGAGACAGGGTTTTGCTGTAGCCCCAGCTGGCCTGGAACTCCCTCCTTAAATCAGGCTGGTCTCAACCTCATAGAGATCTGCCTGCCTCTGCCTCCCAAGTGCTAAGATTAAAGGCATGAGTTACCACATCTGGCAACCACCTGTTTTTGTATGAGCTATGAACTATAAAGTTTCTACATTGTTAAAAATATTTTATTATTTTTATTTTATGTGTATGAGTGTATTGTCTGCATATATGTGAGTGCACCTGTGTCATGCAATGCTGTGGAGGTCAGAAGAGGGTGTCGGATTCCCCTGGGACTGGAGTTAAGGACAGTTTGTAGCCACCATGTGGGTGCTGGGAATTGAACTCAGGTCCTCTGCAAGAGTAGTCAGTGCTCTTAACTGCTGAGCCATCGCTCCATCCCCTAGTTTCTACATTTTTAAATGATTGGGGTGGGGCAAATAAAAGAATAAGCTTTCAAGACACATAAAAATGATAGGAGGCTGAGGAAATGGCATAGTCCAGAGAGTACTTGCCACACAGGCATGAGGATCTGAGTTTGGATCCCCTGAAACCCATGTAAAAAGCCAGATGTGGCAGTATGCGCCTGTCATTCCAGCGCTAGGAGGAGGGGGTTGGAGATAAGAAGATCCCTAGGACTCACTGGCCAGCAGCTCTGTGTTCAGTGAGAGACCATCTCAAAAACAAAGCCAACTAAACAGACACAAAACATAAGATGAGCAGTTGAGGAAGATAGCCAACCTTGACCTCTGACCTCCACATGCATGCACACGTGCATGCAGACCCACACAGGCACATGAACCCCCACATACATACATAAAAAAGAAATAAGAAATTCAAGCTGTAATGTCCATAAATAAATCTTTATTGAACACAGGCTCACTGTCACCTGTGGCTACTTTCCCACAAAAGGGCAGGACTGAGCCACTGTGACAGGGACCTACAAAGCATAAACTATTTACTGAAATGTTGCTGACCTCTGAACTAGACCTTGAGAGATATAACATTTGGACATTTCTTGCTTAGGATCACAGTCCTTGAGTTGAGCAGCCCTTTGTAGATTAACCACATCTGAGCCCACCTCTGGGTAGCAGTTTCTGTTATCCCGGATGGGCATTAGCATCAGAAAACCCACAGGGTTGTTTTGGGAAAAACCATTCTGATAAAAGGTGAACCAAATTTCTTTCCACTCCAGGAATGGCGGTGGAAGACCTGGTTGCAGCCAAACTAGTATATGATTCCTGGTTATCTGGCAAATGAAATGAAGCCTTGTACTGAACTGGATGCTACTGCTCCAAGGATAAGGTTGTCTGGTAATGTCTAGATCAAATAAGGAAGCCCAGCCCCCAGTGAACTAGATTCTGTGATTGTCACTCTTCCCTAACCTACTGAGATCCCTATTCACATTTGTAGCTGGAAAGCAAACCCAGGCGGTCATTTCTTCTGTTATACCGGGTGATAATGGCATTCCCTACCCTTCTGTTTCACTTTGTATTTCCCTGAAATAAAACATTTTCCAATTCTTCACTGTGTGCTTTGATATTTTCTGTGGGAAAGAGACAAGAGGATCAAGTGCTTTCATCCACTCCCGTAGACTCCAAAGGAGGTCAACTGGAATAACATTTTCCCACTTTTAATTGAATATTGTTCACTATAAAACTATTTTCTTTTTTCATCCATGTGAGGGATCAAATCCAGAGACTCACACACTGCCACTAAACTACATCCCCAGCATAGTTCACCATTTTAAGGTGTGCAACTCAATGGGTTTTCATAAGGGTTGTACAACCATTGCCCCAAAGAAACCTGGTACTTGACAGTGTCACTACTTGTTCCTCCTCTTCCCAGCCCCTGGAAGACACTAATCCACTTTCCACCTCTACAGGTTTTCCTCTTCGGGAAAGTTAATATAAATTCCATTGTATCCTATGTTGCATCTTGTGTCTATTCTAAAATTTAAAGGAATACTGGAGTTTCTAGATCAACTCAGAACTCCTTTGGTGAGAGGTAGTAGAAATGGCATCTCAGTCTACCTAAGTCTAAGAGAATCAATGATGAAATAAATCCATCTGTCTTGTAATTAAGAAGCCAAAAGCCCCCAGAAAAAACAAAAACATGTCTGGTGACCAATAGCTTCCAAAAAGGGTGAGGGTCCATGTTTCTCATTTCTCCCAACCTGATGACCTCCCCCTACTATGTAAGTTGGAGTAGCAAGCAGAAATAGTGTCTCAGGAAGTTCCTGAAGAATATTTGATGAGGGGAAACCTGGCCTTTATAATAACTATGTGTGATAGAGACAGGCTGAGCATTGAGTGCCTGATGATACAACTGCCTTTGTGTGCATTATTGAAGTGTAGCTTCAGTTTATTCCAGAACAAAACACGGTATCTGTAAACATATTCCCCAATGTGTCATACCTAATAATCCACAAGCTTCTTGAATCCATTCATCAGGGAAGAATGAATGAGTTCATCAGATTTAAGCCTCTGTATCATCCCTAAGCTGTATCCTTCTTCATGCCTTTTGAAGTAACTCAAACAGATGTGAGTGAGAAAGTAGGCTGGACACAATGGTCTCTATATTATAAACACAGGCAGTGGTAAATTCTTCATGATGTAAGTCTGGCTATAAGTATCCAGTGAACATCAACTATTCAGAAGTGTTTGGATTTGGATTTGGATTTGGGGTTTCAAAAACTATCAGCATAAAAGTACTGGTGAGGATTGGGGGGATAAGGAATGTCATACACTGCTAGGTAGTCACTGTGGAAATCCATGTGGAGGTTCTTTCAAGAACTAAAAATAGAACTACCATATGATGCAGCTACACCACTCCTGGGTACCTACCTGATGGACTAAAAGTTCTTCAACAGGGATACCTTTACATCCATGTTTCTTGCTCCACTGTGCACATGAGAACAGTCTAGATGTCCATCAACAGATGAATGGATAAAGAAAATGTGGTAATTCTACTAAGTGGAATTTTATTCGACTGTAAAGAATGAAGTTATGACATTTACAGGAAAATGGATGGGTGCAAAGATTGTTAAACAATATATGCCAGACTCAGAAACAAAGATCCCATATTTTCTTTCATTGCAGAATCTAGAATGTGTGTGTGTGTGTGTGTGTGTGTGTGTGTGTGTGTGTGTGAAAAGTAGAAAGGGCTGCGAGAAAAGGAAGAAGTTCAAAAAACAGGAAGGACAATAGAGGATGATGGAATGTGTATGTATGTATGTATGTACATATGTATGTATGTATAACATGAAAGCAGAACCAGGACTGTTTGGGGGGAAGGAAAGGGATCAATAAGAGGGGTAGGGCAAATGAAGGCATGCAAGGAGCAAATAAGAGCAATGTATAATAATAATTATGTAAGAAAATGCCACAGTGTAACCAGTAAGTTTTTATGCTAACTAAAATAATTAATTTAAAAAAATTGTAAAAAACCTGTCAGCAGCAATGTTGCCAGTTTCTTATATGGCAATTGTGTTGTAGGGAGTAGCAAATAAGAGCAATGTATAATAATAACTATGTAAGAAAATGCCACAGTGTAACCAGTAAGTTTTTATGCTAACTGAAATAATTAATTTAAAAAAAATTGTTAAAAACCTGTCAGCAGCAATGTTGCCAGTTTCTTATATGGCACTTGTGTTGTAGGGAGTGCCTCAGAATTGAATTGAAATGTGATCTGCTAGAGAAAAGAGAGAGGATCAGAAAACTCAGGAAGCTTAGGAAAGTCATAAGATACACAAGGCCCTTCCCAAGGTTATAAAAGCAGTGACTAGCAGCCAGGGAAAAGAGAGTCTCTTCAGTGTGCCTGCCTAGAACTTGAGCAGGGAGCTCTAGGGATGCACTTTCCATGAATCATTACCCATGCTGAGGGTGGGCTTTTTGGTGATGGAGTTACCTTTGAGTTGCCCATACGCCATTTAAGTAACTCCAAAAGACTTACTGGTTCACTATGCTAGACTTGGGTGAAGTTGCTTCTTTCATCTGTCATAGGTGCGCTATCAGGGGTGAAAAGACATTTGTTCACATCTCCTCAGGAAAAGTCACACAACAGGAAGCAACACTTAGTCATCTGTCAGCGTGACAAAGAACCCGAGATCCACTTAAGGAAGAGAAGCTCATGTTGGTGCATCACTTCAGAGGCTTTGATCCGTGGTCGTGTAGCCTTATTGCTTTAGGATGTGTGGCAAGGTGGTGCATTATGTGGAAGCATGTGGCACAGGAAACCTGTTCACTTCACCGTGGCTGGAGAACAGAAAAAGGCAGGGGAGAGGGCTGGGGTCCCAATACCCCCTTCCAGAGCATGCCCCAGATGACCTAACTTCCTTCTACTAGATCCCACCTGGAGGATGGGTTTCCACCACCTCTCAGTAGCTACAGGGCTGATGGCTAAGCTTTTAACATATGGGCCTTTGGGCTCCACTTGAGATCTAAACTGTAACATAACGGATTCCCAGACACACAGCACCGGTGAGATTCAATAATAAAGAGAAAACAACCACAGCAAGCATGAGTATTAAAATTTACTTTTACAACCAATCTTCCTAAAAACAGCTAGATTTTCCCCTCCTTTTTTAAATTTCAGGGGGCAATTACCCCCAGAAAAATCATGAAAAGGGCCAGGCATCCATTTTCTGAATCCTCCCTGCTTCTCCTTCACCAACCTCTTGTTTACATTTCATTTTTGTCAGCTCAGGCCATCATAACAAAACACTGTAGACAGAGTGGCTTAAACAGTAGAAAATTGTTTTTCACAGCTCTGGAGGCTGAAAGTCCAAACTGACCCCAGGTTTGGTGTCTCCCAAGGTCTCTCCCTTGGCTGGTGACAGCCATCTTCTTGCTGTGATCTCTTTTCTCCATTTCTGAGCATATCTCTGGTACACCTTCCTTTTCTTATAAGTCATATGGAATTAAGAGCCCATCCTATGACTTCATTTACCATTATAATCACCTCTATAAAGTCCCTATCTCCAAAACTGCTCACTTTGGGGGTTAGAGATTCAGCAACACGAATTTTAGAAGGGACACAATTCAATCCACAACAGGCATACCATATTCTCTTTCTGCAGTCTCCCTCCCTCCACTCTGTCCTCATTTTCAAACAAGGAGTTCTATAAACTCAACTCTGTTCTTGTAAACATCTGTTAAAGCATCATTCAAGTTGGGCTTTTGAGTTTCATACCAGTGAGAGAGACTGGTTTCCACAGAAGTCAAAGTCACAGGCCTAAGGACCGTACCAGAACTAGGATCTCTACGCTATGCAGATCAGAAGCAGGCTAATGTAATGAGAATATAATTTTAAGTGCAGAGTTAGAAAAACAAATTGCTTTCCTGTTTCTATCATCCAACAGCCATTTGTTCAAAAATATCAACAAGATAACTGAAGAGAAATGCTGTTTTCTTGTCCCAAGGTCTCATTGTGTTCCCACTGATGGTTTACTTAGATAGGCACAGGTATTTCCCAGAGTCTGGGCCTCTAACGGGGACATCTCTCAAGCCCTAGCACCTATTCTTGGTGGCCTGATGCTGGATGGAGAAGGGGTGCTTTCCGGAGTGCTTCCAGTGAGCCACAGCATCACCCCCATGCTGCAGGCTCACCCTGTTCATCAACACCTTCCATCAGAGGCTGGTGTCGACCAGCTGCCCAGGCTGCTGTAACACCTGCTTCCTTCTGTTTATGGCATTAAGAACTTTCTTCCTGGGCCCCAGCTGCATTTGTATATGCTGCAAGTCCTCATCAGAGCAAAGCAACAGAGCTTCTAGATCCATCTGTTCTCTCACGAAAATGGGAAGGAATTCTTCCAGGTGCTGAGACTGCAGGAACACTTCCAGGGGAGTTGCATCAACCACATCTTCCTCCCACTCCACTTCTTCCTCCTTCCAAGGAAGATCACATGCGATGCTGGTTTCCTCTCGCTCCTCATCAGCCTCATCTTCATCAGCTTTTACTGCTCCTTGTCTTTGAAACAATTCACTGGGCATTTTAAATTCCAACTCCCTCTTGATGCTTGATATGTCTTCGGGGTTCAGCACTCTGCTCCTTCTAAAAACAATACTTCCTAGACCTGGACGCTTGAGAATGGACTCATGATGCACATCACTGACCTCTGAGAACCGGAGCTTCTCTTTGAAGTCCTCTTGGAATGACTCTTCTTCCTCCTCTCTGAATACTTCTATCACATGCTTCTGCCCGCTTTGGCCTTCGTTCCCTACCTGCTCGGCTGTATCTTTGTTCTTCTTGAATTTCAACTTGAAGGTGTCTTTAATGCCCTTAGACAGTGACCCAAACCCACCAGAAGCAGAAGAATTTGAAAGGGTTGACCTGGAGAAGGTCCCCTGGGGAGAAGAAAAGGACCCAGGGTTCTCTTTGTTGTAGGTACGTGCCATCTTGCTTTGATGCTTCTCCTGAAGCCTTTCACATTCTTTGATCTGCCTCCTGGCATTCTTCTGGGCCTGCTCCTTCAGTCTGGTGACCTTCTTGGGGTTCATGGAATTCTGGGTGGTAGCAGCTTTATCCAGGATAGCAATACATTCATTCTGCTCCCTGCTAGCAGCAGCATCTAGTGGAGACTGCAAGTCGTTATCCAGGGCAAAAATGTTGGCACCAAAGTTGACCAGGAATTTGACGCAGTGGGAATGGCCATTGGAGGCAGCATAATGTAAAGGAGTGTTTCCCCAGATGTCACATTTATCGGGGTCCCCGCTAGAGAAGAAAATAGGAGAGATGCATGTCAGATGTCTTTTCTCTGAACATGAGGCCTATAAAGAAAAACAATAACAAAAATGCATATTCATCCTGCCTTGATGTTGACATATGATGGCTAGTAAGTCTAGCTATGTCACAG
>NW_008347312.1:2103887-2108911 GCF_000622305.1 Nannospalax galili
ACTATGAAGTGATGAATTTGAGCACTAATTTTTTTTTGAGACAGGGTCTCAACATGAATCCTTGGTTGGCCTTGAACTGACAAAGATCCACCCTAGTCTGCCTCCTGAGTGCTGAGGTTAAATGCATGACCCACCACACATGGCTTTTGAGTGCTACTTTTTAATAACATTTATCAAATTATAGGTTTATATAATTTTAATAATTTCTGTGTTTAATTGAATCTCAAACTTCCTGAAAAATTAGCAATAACTTCTGAGGACTTGGGGAGAGCTGATTCTAGCCCAACACTGCTACCCTCCTGAGAATCATGTATGGAAAAATAAACTGAAAAAAAAAATCAGTAAGAAAGAAGAGAACTCCTAGTTCCTGTGATGCCTTGAGACACTACTAAAGACCCTACAGAAAGACAGAACTGAAAAAGTTCTCAACACTGCTGGTGAGAGAATTGAAACAGAAAAAGATGCATACTCTTATGACTGACATAATAATGTACCATATTGCTTCTGCTTTGAATAGGTTTTTGACACTCCAAGTTTGGAACCCAGGCATGTAGAATTTGGAGCCCAATTCAGACTTACTGAATCAGAATCCAGAGTTTAACAAGATCCTCGGGTGATTCATGGGCTCCCTGTGAGTTTGAGAAGAGCTATCCTAGTCAATGTAGCACAACCAGTAGCCTATAGTTTGATGACTCAAACTTGTCTCTCCTCCCTGGGAACCCCTGACTGCATCAGTTATGAAGCAATCATTATTCCAGAAGTAAAGTAAGATTCTTGGAGAGCTTAATTAGTTTGAACAATGATAACAGACAGCATACTTCCATTTTTTGCTGTTTCTGCAGTAATGAGGGTAGAACCCAGGGCCTCACGTGCACCTGCCAGATAGTCTACAATGGAGATCTACTCCCAGCACAACAGACAGCACCCCATAGACCAGTCCTATCATTGATTCTAACTATTTATGACATAATAAAGTCTTATGTGAACCCAGCCTATCCACTTAATCAGTGACAAGTGCTCTAGCATAACTATACGTTAAGAATAATAGTATTGCCTACTCATAGAGTTTTTGTGGGAATTAAAAAGTTTACAGGGTTAATGCATGAACATAAGGAAACAGAGTCTTCCAGGCTTTGGGAACTTGCTCATATAGCAATGGGGACAGCATGCACAAGACCCCTGAAAACTCAATCAGACAAAAACCCAGCACAGAACTGGGGAAATGAGCAGGAGACCTTAGCTGAGGAACTATTGGCAGTTGATCACTGCTGGGTGAGGGAAAGTTGATCTTAAGGGAATGATGCTGGACAAGCTGAACATGCTCCAGGATGAACTCACACTGAGTGGGACAGCTGGGTATACAAACTTGACTCAATAGGTCTTAACATGTATGACAGAATGCATGAAATCTGGTCAGGGGGCAATGGACTTAAGGGAATGATGCTGGACAAGCTGAACATGCTCCAGCAGATGAACTCACACTGAGTGGGACAGCTGGGTATACAAACTTGACTCAACAGGTCTTAACATGTATGACAGAATGCATGAAATCTGGTCAGGGGGCAATGGAGAAGTGGGGATCAGGGAGGGGGTCTAAATGTGATTAAGATACATGAAATGCACACAAGTGCAAAAAAATACATTGAGAAAAAAGTTTATATATATATATATAAAAGTGCTTGGTACACTGTACATATCTAATATATTATTTATTGTAATTTCCCTTGTCTCTAAACTCATATTTGTCTTTGTTCATGGTCATTTTGTAAATTTCTAGCAGTACAACCCCATAGCTCTTATCGGGTTTTTAATTTAAAATTGCTCAAATTACATTGTGTGTGTGTGTGTGTGTGTGTGTGTGTGTGTGTGTGTTTGCATATAGCGGTCAGAGGACAACTTTCAGGAGTCAGTTCTCTCCTTCTGCCATGTGGGACCTGGGGATCAAACTCAGATTATCAGGCTCAGTAACAATTGCTATTACCTACTGAGTCATCTCACTGGCCCTTAATTTTTTTTTTTTTTGAGGTAGTGTCTTACTCTGTAGAAGGGCTAGAGCTAACAATGTAGTCCAAGTTGGCCTCAAACTTGTGGTGATTCTCCTGCCTCAGCTTCCCAAGTACTAGGATTATCCGTGTTGAGCCATGACTCCTGCCTTGTTCTTATGGTTAAGAACCATGTTGTCTTCTGGTTGCAGCAATACTTGATTTGTCAAGTATTTATGCTCTATCCCCCTCATTAGCTAATTTTCCCAAGTACAAAGCCTGCATTTTCTCTCCTTTTATCATTTGTAATTCCTACCAGAAATCTCAAAAACAGAGCAAATAAAACATACAGGTGATGTCAGGGAATGAGTGGGGCTGTTTGTTCTTTCAACAAAGACAAAGTTAAGCACATGCCCCTGCTAAAAGATTCAGCTATTGTTTGTTGTGGTTGATGCTATCCTCAACAATATTGAAACAATATTACCACAGTCTCCATTTTCCAAATGAGGGTTGAACATTTTTTAAATGTTGGCTCAATTTTAAAAGAAAAATACAGTGAAATCCAAATAAAGCCAGTTTGTGGCACGGATCCAGTCCATAGGCTAGCAGCCTCCTTCACACAGAGAGCAGCATGAGCAGATGCACAGATGGATGATGTTACATGGCATATTTGGGGAACCCAGAGTATACATCAGCATAACCAGAGTGCATGGAGTTATGGGTAAGGAGTGGGAGGGAGAAGGAAAGAAAAGGAAATTGAATCTAAGGAAAGCAAATGTTAAATGATGCTGCTGTGTTGGGCAGCCTCTTTTGCAAAGGTTCTAGCCAGTGAGCCTGATCTAATTGTTTCTGATCAAAGGAGACCCTCTTTCAACCTTGGCACAGCTTTGGAGAACACAGCACCTCCTCCCCTAACACATGGTTTCACTTTTTATTTATTTTAACCAAACACCATACTCAAAAGATGGCTTAAGGACCCTAGACATCAAAGAGGGATTGGAAAATATCCAAGATGTGACTGTAGACATAAACAAAAACACACCGAATTAAATTTGCTTGAAATTATCCTTGGGCTGGATCAGCTAAAAAAAGAAAGTACTGGTGTTCTGTGTTGTAGGATGAAGGAGCAGAGTATTAAGACGTCTAGGTTAAACCACAATGCTTAAGGCCAGAGTGTGGTGACATTTTCCCAGTGCAGAGGGTCTTCAATGATGTTTCCAAGATGAGAGGAAAGCCTGGGAAGACCACAGACATGGATCTTTAGAGAAAATTTCAAATGCAGAATTCCAAATTTACAAATGAAACTGTCAGTAAGATGATCCGTGAGTTTCCTTAGTGACTTTAAACTATTTCTACTTGAAACAAAAAAGCTAAGGACAACTTTCTAGTTAACATAAACAAATATCTTTTAAAATTATTAAGCTTCATGAGCTCTCTCTCTCTCTCTCTCTCTCTCTCTCTCTCTCTCTCTCTCCTCCCCCCTTCTCTCACAGAGTCTTGCTATGTAGCTAAGGCTGGCTTCCAACTCAGAATACTCCTGCCTCAACCTCCTGAGTGCTGAGATTACAGATATGTGCCACCTCACATTTCTGCATGTGTGCATATGTGCTCATGAGCATATACAAAGAGGTTAGAGGTCAGCATTGTGTATCTTCCTTAATTATTTCTAGACCTTTTCTTCTGAGGCAGGGTCTCCTACTGAACCTGGAGCTCACCCATTGGCTAGACTGGCTGGCTAGCAAGTCCCAGGAATCCTGCTGTCTCTACCTCTCCAGCACTGGGATTAAAGGTATGTGTTGCCAAGCCCAGTTTTCTGGCTCACTGAGTTTTTGTTTTGTTTTTGAGACAGGGTCTCCCTTTGCCCCAGCTGGACTGAAACTCCCTATGTAGACCAGGCTGGCCTCAATCACACAGAGAGCTACTTGCTTCTGCCTCTCAAGTGCTGGGATTAAAGGACTGTACAACCATGCCTGGCTTGGCTCACATTTTTAACTGTGTATCTCTCCCCAGACATTCACAAGCTGGTGTCTATGTGATAGGCTAAGTGCAACACCAATATCCTATGGGCTCTTGGACTGAATTCTGTCTAGTGTTGATTTTTTTTCTCAAAGAGGAATTATCTGAAGCAATTTTTAAATAATTCATATTTTGCCCTTGATTTTTAGTAAGCAATACTTTTGAGCAATAATTTTTGAAGCTGGTTTGTTATTGTTGCTAAGTGGGCAATTTGCTTAAATTACATCACTCTCAGCATCCGTTCCATTCCAATTTCTCTTTTTGAGTTGTTTTTGTGTGTGTATGTGTGAAGTTGTTCTCAAAAAATAATTCTATCAGAATGTTTTTCTACATAAAAAGAAATTATTGGCTTCAAACCTATCAAAGAAATACAATTAAAGCAATTCACTGCCATTTTTGCCCATCCAACAGGAAATGGTTTTAAATACTAGTATTTGGGTTTTGGCAGTCAGTGGGGAAAGGACCAGTGCTAGGGAGAACACGAACTGGTTCAAAGTGTCTGGCACAATCTGTGTCAAAAGACTGATACCGTGATACCCTTTGAAACTATTATTCTACCTTTAGCAATTGATCCCAAGGAAATGTGAGATCTTGTACAAAGCAAAATAAACAAGGTATTCCTTTCTATTTGTAGCAGCTATAAAACACACAACAGGGGCTGGAGAGAGCTCAGCAGAAACAGAACTGGCTGCTCTTCTAGAGAACCCAGGTTTGGTTCCCAGAACCCACATGGCAGCTAACAACCATCAGTAACTCCAGTTCCAAGAGATCCAACATCTTCTTCTGGCCTCTGTGGGCACTGCACAACATGGATGCACTTACATATATGTAGGTAAAACACTCATTTGTGTGTGCATGTGTGTGTGTTTATAAATTTTTATAAAAGACACAACAGTTAAATCTTTCTTCATTGGCATAACAAGAATTGAGAAGGAAGCCAGATATGGTGGTGTACATCTTTAATCCCAGCACTCTACACTCAGGAGGCAGAGGCAGGCGGATCTCTGTGAGTTCAAGACCAGCCTG
>NW_008347312.1:2109061-2110404 GCF_000622305.1 Nannospalax galili
CAACCATCCACAACTCCAGTTCCAGGGGATCTGATACCGTCTTTTGGCCTCCAAAGGCATTGCCCACATGTGGTGCACTTACATACATGGAGGCAAAACACTCATATATATAAAATAAAATAAGTTGTCCCGCGCTATCGTCTCGCCAGCAAGAACGACGCGGCACACTCAGGATCCTTCTGCAGAAAAGCTTTAATGCATCTTGAGAGGGAGAGCATAAGCTTACAGGGCGAAGAGACCCCGAATGTCGGAAACCCAGCCCTTATATAGGTTAGTAAGCCCGTCTTGGACGTGGCAACTCTTGATTGGTCACAAACTCATCAGCCCATATCACGCCACGAGGTAGGCAGAGACTAGAAGGTGGAAAATTACTTCGGGCATGCGTACTGACTTATTTACTGCTCAGCATGAACCGGATGTGAGCGCCATCTTGTAATGGCGTCTGCAGGGACGGCAGGCGGCTCCCCACAATAAGTAATTTTTTAATTGGGTAGGAATTAAGTATCATGACTAGACAACTAATTGGATAAATTCAGAATCAACTGTATGCATCAGTGGATGAATGAAGACATGTAGCCTATAAACATGATGGAATGCTATCTTTGCCTTTAGAAGAAAGACAATCCCACATTTATAACAACATGGATAAACTTGGAGAACATTATGTTCAGTGAAATAAGCCAGGCACGAAAAGATAAACCAGGTATTATTTCATTTATACGTAGATTTTTTAAAAAAATGGAACCTATAGAAGACTCTGGTAGTAGAACGGTGGCTGGAAGTGGGAGAGGGTGGAGTGATGTTGGTCTAAGGACACAAAATTTCAGTTAAGATGAGCAATTTCAAGCAATTTGTTCTATAGCATGGTGACCATATGAAAATAGTGTGGGGCTGGAGAGATGGCTCAGTGGTTAAGAGCACTGGCTGCTCTTGCAGAGGACCCGGGTTCAAATCCCAGCACCCACATGATGGTTAACAACCATCTGTAACTCCAGTTCTAGGGGATCCGATGACCTCTTTTTACACACATTCAGGCAATACACTCATACACATAAAATAAAAAATAAATAAACTGTTTTATATGTTAAATAATAAAATATTTTTTAAATATGTTTTATGTTTGAAAATTATTGACAGATGAAATAATGAAATTTGCAGGTAAATAGATGGATCTAGAAACTGTTATTAAGTGAAGTAACACACTCAGAAAAACAAACGACATATGTTCTCCCTCATATGTGGCTCCTAGCACCCAATCCTTTTAAATTCCAGGTCCTTTTTAATATGATGATGCTGTACAGCAGTCCCTTCTGCATGAAATAACTACCATCATATATCACATT
>NW_008347312.1:2110592-2115002 GCF_000622305.1 Nannospalax galili
TGTCAAGAAACTTCAAGGGACTCTCTTATGAACATTTGAATTTTGCCCTGTTCTGACTTTTTTCTAATTCCCTGTCTAGAACTTGTAATGCTAATTACTCTTGCCTTTACTTCTCCTTCATATCTCCTATTCATGATTCAAGGACTTTCTTCTCCCCTTAGAGACAAGAGTTATGCAATTTGGGAGTCTTTTAGATAGACCCACTGAAGGGGTACTCCAATTGCCTCACCCTGTGTGCCTGTTCAGCATGGAAGAAGCCAGAGCGGTGTGTGTCCCTATTCCCTACTGGCAATTTGGGTAACCCCTTCAGAGGATGGCATGATAAGAACAGGGGGTAAGAAATGGCTAGGCAGTTAGGGTAAAAAGACCCCAAAGAAATATAGCCAGCTTCTTGGCTAAAAGTCAAAATGTCCTTGGGCCTGTTAGCAACATACTCTGTTCCAAAGGCCAAAAATGTTAAAAGTATTTGGGAGCTTGTATCTAATCCTTAAATAGATTTTACAGTTACCTCTTCAGAGGAGGGAAGGTTGGACAGAAGGGAGTGGGCATGGATTTGATCAAAACACCTTATATGCTTGTATGAAGTTCTCAATAAAATTTTTGTAAAAATTTTTTTAAAAAGCAAAAAAAAGAAAATTATTGAGAGAATATATTTTATGTCCTCACCACAAAAAATGATAAGTACACAAGGTAATGCATATAATTATTTGATGCAGCTATTACATAATGTATACATGTTAAAAATATCACACTGTATATCATAAATATATGCAAGCTTAAAATAGGATCTGGCTATGTAGTCCAGACTAATTTCAAATTGATGATCTTCTTGACTCAGTCTTCAGGGTACTAGGAGTATAGATGTATACCACCATGCCTGGCTAGGCAGTTTTTATTGGTCAGCTCAAAAGAAATAAATAATGATGAAACCATAAAATAGAGTATCATGTAGTCATGAAAACTCATGGCATGGATATCAACTTTTAAGTGCAAGTTGTTAATGATATGTTGCCAACTTATCAATACAGTTTGTATGATTACCTTTTTAAAGAAGAAAATATATATGTGTGTGTATGTATATGCTCAAAAGGAAAAAATCTGGAAGATTATAGATATATATATCAGCTAATATTTTGGAATCAATGAATTATGTAGCAGAAATTGATAAACATCCATTAATTGAACATAATAATATAATACATTACGTGCATATATAGTTATATTTGCATTTATACTTAAAGTACCAATTGTTAAAATATGAATTGGAAAAACATTTGTTTTATATATATATATATATCAAAGAATTGATACTGTTAATTTTAAAAGCATTTGGGTGGCTGGAGAAATGGCTCAGTGGGTAAAACACTTGCTGCACAAGCATGAGGACCTGAGGTCAGATCCCCAGAACCCACATAAAGCCAGATGCAACAGCACACATCTGTAAGCCAAGAACTCCTCTGGCAAGATGGGAGACAAAGATAGGAGAGTCCCTGGAAGCTTCCAGATCAGCTGGCCTGGCATATACAGCAATGAACAGCAAGAGATCTTATCTCAAGCAAGATAGAACTCAAAGACTGAGCCTATCTTCTGATCGCCACACATGCAACATGGCATGCTCGTGTACACACACACACACACACACACACACACACACACACACACACCATCCACACAGATTTCTTTAAAAGGCATTTTCATATATCAATAAAAAGTGTTGAAGAACCCAGTAAAAAGGGAGGCAAGGTTATAAATACACAGTTCACAAAGGTGGAAAGACACTGAACACTAAGCCTAAGAATATTTTTTATCCTCATCAGGAACCAAAGAACATTAAAGCCACTCCAATGTATCATTTTGGACCTATACTTTGGCCAAAAAAATAGGGTACTAACATTGTGAACACACACAAAAGTCTTTAAGGTAAACACATACTGCCATGTTTTGAATGACTGTGTCCCCTCCAAGACTCATGGTGAAACTTATCCTCCAGAGCGGCCAGATTAAGAGGTGTGGCCTTTCACCTTGTGAATGAGATTAGGTGCCCTTATGAAGAAAGGGAATTTTTGCTCGTTGCCCTTTCTGTCCATTCTACTATGTCAGGACTGGAAGTCCTCCCTTCCAGAGGCTGTAGTGAGACACCCTTTTGGAGGCAGAGACTGTCTCTCCAGACACTGAACCTGTTGCCACCTTGATCTTGAACTTCCTGACTGCTAGAACTGTGAGACTAAATTCTGTTCTTGTGAAATTACCTAGCCTGAGGTATCTATCGTAGCAAAAATAGACTACAATGCATGCAAACTGGTAATTTATACTCAAGAAAGTACGAACAAAGATTTATATGGAAGAGTAATCACCACAACACTGGTGAAATTAGGAATCCGATAAGGGAATTATCTAAGAAATAAAGTTGTCAATTAGAATACTAAGGTGTCCTTGGAAACTAGATTGTAGAAGTTTGATAGACACTTTTCATTGCTGTGATAAAATAACTGAGAAAGTAATTTAAAAGCCTTTCTTGACTTATCTTGCTTCAAGTCTTCATAAAGTTCAGTCTGGTCACTGATCCCATCGCTGTGGCCTGCACTGAGGCAGAATATTATGGTACAGAGGTCCTGGGAGAGCAAAGCTGTTCATCTCATAGTGGCCAGGAAGCAGAGGGAAAATGAGAGTGAAAAGTGCCAGGGCCAAGATAAGCCCTTCAAAGGCACATCCCTAGTGCCCTACTCCTTCCAATCAGACCCCACATCCTAATAGCCTGTTCAGCTAAGAACTTATCAATGGATTGTCTGATGATGAAGTCTGTACCTTCATCATCCAATAACCTCTTAGTAGTGCCACCATCTGGGGACTAAGCCTACAACACATGAGCATCTGGATAGTGGATACTTCATATGTACACATAAATCATAACAAGAAACATATTGACATAGTATATACAATATATGCACATGGCTATTTATATAAATATATATATATATGTACACATGAATATATGCACACTGTATGTGGAAAGAACACATGAGTCATACTAGCATGGCATTACAGGACATCTTTTCTTTACATTTTGTGTACACATGAATGGTTTGATTTTCTAGGTTGTTTCTGTCACTTGTATAATTAAATAGAAGCAGATGGTTATCGTGAGAAAGCAGTTCAGACATAAAAAGAAGGTAGAAAGTATCTATGCCTCACCATCTGAAGTGGGTCCCAAGAGAAGCAGAAGCTCTGTGCTGACTGAGAAAGTCATGTGAAAGTCTGGGAAGAGGAAGTCTTAAACCAAAGATACAGGGCAGATCAATGCTGTTCACATTATCCTTCAGTCTCATCTCAGGAACTCTCCTGATTCTGGGTTCTTCCTAGACTTCCTAGGGTACCCTCTGCCCCAATTCAACAGGGTGCCAACATCTACAATCTGTTTAATCCATAATGTGGATGTTGACCCTCCTCTTCTTTTATCTACCTACATCTAATCACCATCTACTCTGCATCCAAACCACCACTCAGGTCTACCCATGCCTACCCATACCCACCATCGCTACCCTAGTTCAGCTCACCTTGAATGTCCCTGGACATTTTCTGTGACTATTGTACAACCACAAGAATACTGTTTGTAAACATGAATCTACCCAATAGCTTCCTGCATGAACACAAACAGTGGTTTTTCTGGACCTCAGGATGAAGTTCTACTCCTTAACAGAAGTTTCAAGGCTCTTCATTATCTAGTCTTATCTCTTACACCTACCTGTCTCTACAAAATCATCCCAGCCAAACTTAGCTTCTTCAGTTCTTGGAATCCACCATGCTCTGTCTTAGGGGAAACATACTTCCTTTAGTCTTTGATGGGTCAATTCCTCATCTTTCACATCTCTGCTTAAATTATTTCCCTTCTGGAAGAACCTTTGTAGCATGTACTGTATGTGAATTGCTTGTCTTTCCCTCTCAAATATGATCACCCTGAGAGGAACTGTGCCTTTCTTGTTGAGCAGTGCCCACTGTGGAAAGCACCAAAAATGATGGTAAAAAGAATCAGAGGAGGGAGAAGTACAGGAGAAAGAGAAGGAAGGAGGTAGAGAAGAACTGGCACATGCCAAGCATGCGCTGTATTGATCTGAATTCCCTTGGCACCCTGTCTTCCCTCTGCTTCGTGCTCTCTCTCCACCTCCCCCTCTCTCTCCCTGGAGCTGCTCCTTTGCTCTCTCTCCCACTTTTAGGTCATAGCTGCTAACTCTGTAACTCTGATAACAGAACAAGCAGATAAAAGAGCTAGAAAATATTTAAATTAAAATTTAAGGGGCGGAGAAAGCTCAGGGAGGGAGGGAGGCAGGAGAGAGAGAGAGAGAGAGAGAGAGAGAGAGAGAGAGAGAGAGAGAGAAATTTTTATAGAGACGGCGGCGGACAACCCTCCACACA
>NW_008347312.1:2115053-2118952 GCF_000622305.1 Nannospalax galili
GAGAGAGAGAACTAATAAGGTTAAGATAAATGGAAAGTTCCTTTTATAGCTTGTAAAGCCAGCAATTTCATTCAAGAATCAGGGCTTACACTAGAACTGGAGTACTAATAAAGACAAATTTTAATGACAAAAGTGAAAATATAAAACGAAATATGAAATATGTCATTTGTCTCAACCAAGGTGGATGACTGAGAAGCGAATAAAATGATGGTCTCTTAAATTTCATGGAAAGAATTTTTAAATGCATAGAATGATAATACCCACCCCTCACTGTAACAATGCTTTAGAGTCCAGGGTCTCTCTGCCTGTGTCTAAGATGGCCTACTCCCATGGTGCCCATTCTCAATGGTAAAGAAAGCATTCCTTCCTTAGTCTTGTTGCTTTCTCTCAAGAGCCCACTATTCAGACAGAAAGAGGGCCAAATATCTACATTGACTTCCCTGCCTCTTGCTGCTGCCACTGCTGTTGAAATCCTCCGGTACAGGCTATCAGTAACAGAAATCACTAGGTTGGGCTCACCCTCGACTGCAGATGATTTCTAGGGCCTCCAGGTTCCCATGGTAGGCTGCCAGGAGAGTGGGCGTCATGCCATCTTCATCTGAGAGATTCAGATCGCGCTTGGTAGCCTCCTTCAGAAGCTCCAGGTAGTTGTCACTAGCAGCTTGGTGATAGCGGGTGGACATGTTTCCTGCTCACTGGAGCTTGGCTAGGTACCTTCCTGTCTAGGCAGAGTATGGGCAGATCAACCTTCCTACAGAGCTGGTTAATCAGTGACAAGGAGCGTCACTCCAGGGCAAAGCTCATTCCAGACTGCTTGGAAGACAGCCAGAGGGACCTTAAACACCTGACTTGGACCTTCCTATCTGGAATTTCCTTGACACTCAACACTGAGGCCTGCCATATCCATCGTGGGGGTTTTTGAGGCACATTTAATCTTTGCTATGTCTATTAACAAGTCTTGGATGTAAATACTGGTCATCCAGGTACAGAATGTGGAAAAGAATTTCAAAAAGACTCAGAACTATTTTACTTCACAGGGAGGTCTTTTTAGTAGCTTTAGAGGTGTAATTTGTACAACTTGAAATTTATTCATTTGAAGTATATATCCAACTGTAAATTTACAGTTGTGCAACCATTTGTGAAGAGAGGCTGTGACTGAGAGACCAAGAAAAGAAATGGGGCTCTATCAGAGAATTTCTACACTACAAGTCAGGCTAGAAATGTCTCCAGAGGGGAAGGCGTGGTGGCACACACCTTTAATCCCAGCAGAGGCAGGTGGATCTCTGTGAAGTACGATCATGATGCTGTGGATAAGAAAAGATGTGTTCTCATTTCCCTCTAATCCTAAGTCAGCATTTTCTGTTCCTGTCTTGCTGAAGGTGAAGAATTCACATTGGACAAAGAAAGAATAAGCAAGAAGTCAAGGTTTAATTCATCAGGTAAGAAATCAGAAGCACAAAGTAAATAGACCCTCCTGAGTGGAGTGTGGATTGAGTCGAGGGGTAATGGTAAATATCTGTGTCTACTATCTCAACATTAAGTCTTGGTCTACCATGTTGTGGGTACCTCCCTCCCTTGGTGGGCTGTTGGCCACCTACCCATGAGAACAAAGGGAGCATAAGCGATGAAGGGGGTCAGGATGACCAGTGAGCGCAATGGAAAAGTGTGGGAGAAAAGCTTGAGCCTAGGGTGATATTGTAACTGTCATAGTCACGTGGTTTCTAGGAAACCAGGCTCTGTAATCTGAAACCCAGTATGCTAATGAGGCATCCTGCTCTCTATTCTGTGATAGGACGTTAAGTCTGTTATACTAATAGGATGATGCTAATAAGGTATCCTACTTTCTGTACTGTGATAGGATGCTAAATCTGTTATGCTAATGAGGTATCCTACTTGCTGTGCTGTGATTGGACCACTACCCCTATATAAGCTTGTGCCTTTCTGCAATAAAGCAGACCTGTGTCACTGAACCTGGTCTCCTGTGTCTGAATGGAGCTCTGCTGACACAGTCTCCTCACCAGCCCTGGGGTCCAGGACCGGGCAGAAGCGGCGATGACAGGAGGCAGCACAGGGCAAGCAAAAGATCTGCCTCAGCACCAGGCGAGCAGAAGAGCGGCCTCAGCCCAGTGCAGGCAGAAGTGCGGCCTCAGTCCAGGGCAAGCGGAGGAGCAGCACCCACGAGACCGGAGGAGCTGCCACCACTGGCAGTGACTGCAAAAACTAAGCACATCCAAGGACCACAGAATAGCCACCTCTAAACACAGGAGCAGCTGGGAATCAAACATCGACCAGTCAGGATTGCCTTCCTTTGCATGGCAGGAATTGCATGATGGGAATTGTGTGGTGGGTCAACTGCCCACAGAGGATAGCTCCAACATATCCCACCCCCATTCACCATTATTTCATGCAGTTGGTTTTTGAGTTCTGTTGGTTTTCTCATCGTCGCTGTTAGTGGTATTTTCCATTGAGTTTTTGCAGTGTATCTAACAAACTTGTATTTTTCTAATCTGGCCTGATTTAATCAGTACCCACCAATTGCCCCCTTATAATCCACTGTAAGTACTTTCCCATATTGTTACAAAATCTTCAGTATGTTTGGCTAACAGTCACTAAATTGATGTGAAGTTCTGTTTTTGAAGTCAGTAATTGTTTATTCTGCTTAACTCTTTTCTGTGGAAGTCTCTATTCCAAGAGAAATTATTCACACACTCTGAAGAAGTACACGGCTTTCATGTGCAGGTTCTTCACAATTATAATTAGCTCCAAGGGTCACTGAATTTATTCCTTTTTCCTGTTTCTATGTGAACAGCATTAGAAGCTGCAGAAGCAGCCTGAAGAGCATTATTCAACTGTCAGAAACAAATTTTGGTTTTAGTCCACAGAGAGTGACATATTCAAAGATGACTGTGAATATTTGGCGGGGGGGAGCGGAAATAGGAAAGAAAAATGTCAGGCTGTTCCACATGAGCCTCTGTAATTTAGAGACAACTGCATTAATTAGTGCAGTATGGCTTAGAAGATCTATAGAGATGTATCAAAGAAAAGATTTCTCAAAACTAAAAAAAATTACTTATAATTCTAGTGTCAATCGTATACAAGTCTGCTGTCTGAAAATGATGCTCAGGATAATGGAAAAGAGGATGAGGATGAAGAAGATAAATGATGCAGGAGGAGTGGGAAGATGTGTGCATATGTGTGCAGGAGCCTGTAGAGGCCTTAGAGGCCATCAGATTCCCCTAGAAATCAGAGTTACAGGTGGTTGTGAGCCACCATGTGGGTGCTAGAACCTGAACCCAGGTCCTCAGCAATAGTAGCAAGTACTCAACCGCTGAGCCATCTCTCCAGCCCCTGGATTTATTTTTTAATGACTAAGATCCCGGCAACCTCTTGACATTTCCTAGGGGAAAAACTTCCTTGAGAGAAAAATGGTTGTAGCGCAGAAGCAGAAACAAATCCTCCTGAATGCGAAGCCCCTTCCCACTTCATCCCTTCAAGGTTGGGCTGAGAAGGAGGGTTGAACTCAGAGCTAGAACATCTGGAGTCCTCCTCTCATACAAACATTTGAAAATTGCCGTGTTCTGACTTTTTTCTAGTTCCCTGTCTAGAACTTGTAATGCTAATTACTCTTGCCTTTACTTCTCCTTCACATCTCCTATTCACCAGTCAAGGACTTTCTTTTCCCCTTAGAGATAAGAGTTATGCAATTTGGGAGTCTTTTAGATAGACCCACTGAAGGGGTACTCCAGTTGCCTCACCCTGTGTCCCTGTTCAGCATGAAAGAAGCCAGAGCAGTCTGTGTCCTGAGTACCTGTCCACAAGTTGGGTAATCTCTTCAGAGGATGGTGTGATAAGAATGGGAGGTAGGAATTGGCTAGGCAGTTAGAGTAAAAAGACCCCAA
>NW_008347312.1:2119258-2127851 GCF_000622305.1 Nannospalax galili
CTGGAGTCCTCAAGCTCTGGGGCAAGTTAGTCCATCTGCCCAAGGCCTCCATTTCCTTATGAATGAAATTGTGGGGTATGGCTAATGATCATAATATCATAGCAACCAACTTTACAGTAGTAAAGGTGGAATGGGATTCAATTCCTTACCAACTATAAAGTATGGTTTTATAAATTATACGCTGAGAGAGACAAAAAGAAAAACAACACCACAAGAACGATCACTGAGACTTTGTCTGCCCAAGGCCTCCATTTCCTTATGAATGAAATTGTGGGGTATGGCTAATGATCATAATATCATAGCAACCAACTTTACAGTAGTAAAGGTGGAATGGGATTCAATTCCTTACCAACTATAAAGTATGGTTTTATAAATTATACGCTGAGAGAGACAAAAAGAAAAACAACACCACAAGAACGATCACTGAGACTTTGATCTAGTATTCCCCAGAGGAAATAAAATGAATAGGAAATAGTAAATTTTGTGGGAAAGTTAAGTGGGCAGAAGCTAATTAAAGCAACAAGCTGGGACGTCAGTGGCCCATGCCTTTAGTCCTAGCACTCAGGAGGCAGAGGCAGGCAGATTTCTATGAGTTTGAGGCCATCCTGGTCTCCATAGGGAATCCAGGCCAGCTGTGGCTACAGGGAGACCCTGTCTCAAAAAGATTAAAACAACAACAACAATGGTTTGCATATAATGTAGACACTAACTCCTTGTGAGGACTCTGAGTAACAGGAGGGCAATTGTGGATTTTAACCATGTTTCAACTGTGTTGATCTTGTGGAAATGAGGCATTTAAGTCTGCTCCAACAATATGCTGCTGAGCTCTTGGAAACCAGGAAAGAAACTTCCCATACACATGGTGAGATCAGACTGGGTGTCATGACTTCAGCCAGTCTTCATCAACCTTTCTGTTGGAGCCACGCCTCTCTACATCCTGCAGCACCAGAACAGCTCGCCTTAGAGAACCATCCTATCTGCCAGTGACTTCTGTCCTTTGTTTCCTAGAAACTCAACTTGATATCCAGCACCCGAGCACTGAATTACTTCATTTTGAATGCTTTCACCCCAGATACCGTTTGCTTTTGTCAACAACCAGAAGAAACAGGGTTAATAGGCATCCCCCACCAGGCAATACTTAGAGAGATTCTCCCACCATTGAGTCTCCTCTTCCCCACAGAGAAATGCCACCATCAATTTGTCATTGTGTTTATGATTAGTTGCTTCTCCCAACCCAGTAGCAGCTACCCTGGGGTCTGCTGATCCGGTGCCCCCTAGCAGGGAGTCCTATCTTGGTCAAGCGGAAGCAGCACATAGATCGAGAATTTACCTAGTGGTCTGTCTATGAAGCAGAGTACTGTGTGTCCCAGGGAGAGGAAGAAAGCCAGGATGAGTGGTATTTTATACTCCCATTCTACTCCTAAGAAAACGTAACATTAGAGAAGTACGATTCAAACATCTCATTGTTTTGAAAAACTCTTTGCCACTAATTGGGAAATAAATTGAATGGGCTGTGTGGCCCAGAAACACATATTTTTAGTAATGAGATTGGCCCCTGATCTGATTTTCAAAACAAACTATTTGTTCTTTGCAGCGATTCATGACTAATTACAGAAGAAATTTGCTTGTGTTGTGGGGGCACATTTGAATGTAAGAAAAAGAAAGATCTGAGGAGAGAACTGCTTTCAACAAGATTACTTCATCTAATGAGGCTCTTATTAGAGTTTTAATGAAAATAAAACAATTACAGAAAACAAAAGAAATTAAGAGGGATTACAAACGGGCTTCTGTTACCCAGAAAACCTACAGGAACCAGGCAAGGACAACGGAAGGCATCATCAGCATAGCTTGGTACTTGAACTTGAGTTTCTGAGACTTTTTTTCTGAGACAAGATCTCCCTGAAGCCCCAGCTGGCCTGGAACTCTATGTCTAGACCAGACCCTCCTTGAACTCAGAGATCCACCTGCCTCTGCTTCCCATGTGCTGGAATTAAAGGCATGAGTCACCACACTCAGCTCTGAGAGATCTTGAGATAAAGACACAACCAATGTATTACCCAGAAAAATTATTTTTTTCTCTTTAGTACAATAATAAAACTGTTTAACCTTTTTGGTGTGGATTTTTCCTGTTTTTTCAAAAGAGATTTCAATGTATCCGCTTCTGATTTAAACATATATATCACTCTCCCTCCAGCAGGGAAGGTCATTGGTGATGTTTTTCTTAGAAAAGTTGTTTTAAAAAACACAGACATGAAGCATCAAAAGAGTCATTGTTGGCACTTTAGCTTTTTCTTCTCCAAATGAAAACACTCAGGAAAATATTCAAGTGGATAAGTTGACTATTGAAATTGTAATGTCCCTGAAGTATTGATAGGGCTTAATTTATTCACATAAGTTTCAAGGATTGAAAGTCCTATTTTCCTGCCAGAAAAATAAAGACAGAATTGTTATTGTACCATCTGGTTTACATGAGGAATCTCTTGGCATTTCTTAACTGCACATTTTATAAATGCTAAATCCCAGATGGCATACATTGTAACAGTGGGGAGTTTTATAAAGGCGTTGAAAAACAAATTCTTTAAAATTTGAATACTGGCTAGCCTAAGCAAGTGCTATAAATTTAAACTCTATACTTGAAGGAACTGGCTTTGTTAGCGGAATACATTTCCTTTTTGGTTATACTTTTGTTCCTTCCTTTTTAATTATTGGCTCTGGGTCCTGAAGATTTCAATCGGCATAATTCTACCAATGAGTTGCCTGTAAAATAAATCAATAGCCTGAGTGCTCACTTAAAACTCGAGTTCTAAATAAACTGCAGGAATAATGGTCATTGAGAAAAACCTATATTAACTGCCAGATTGGTTCAAGATGGCAGAATTTACCACAATGGTGGTATTATAGCACCCTTTAACAAATCACCAAATACCATCTAAACCATTCAACTCTCAAAGCTGATAGTTGGACTAAGACAGGTGAGTTCTGTGAACATCAAGCACTGTGTTGAAATAAAGCCAGACTGGAGCAGTGGTTGAAAACACAAGTTCTAAAGTCAGAATTTCATAGGTAAGAATTTGATAAGCCCCTAAATGGATTTTACCATGAACATGAGCAAATTACTACCTTAGAGCCTCCCTCAGTTTCCACCTTAGTAAAATGAGAGCAACTTTCCAATAGTTATTCACAAGGTTGTTGCAAGTAATTGCTGTTGAGTTTTGTAAACGACTCAGCACTGTGTAGGATGCGCAGTGAATACTCATTAGTATAAATTAGCAGCAGCTCTCCTGAAGAGAGGAAGTATACGTCCCTTTTGTAAGGCAGTCACAAATCTCTACATCATTCCCTACAACCTCCTCTTTCCTCTGCATTTTTCTTCTCAGTAACAAATATGTGAATTGTGGGGTTTCCCCTTCCATTTGCCATGGTACAACAGGAGTATTTATCTTAGAGTCACACAGAGTTAGATTCCCATCTAGGAGTTTTTATTAGTTTGCTACTGTAACAAGATACCACACACTGGGCTGTTTATATAACAGAAAGTCATTTTCTCACAGTTCCAGAGGCTGAGACCAAGCTGTCAGCAGCAGGTTGGGTACCTTCTGAGAGCCAGGAGAGGGGAAACTGCTCTATGCTCTCTCCTTGTTTTACCGATGCCCACACTGTCCCCTCTGTGTACATATCTGGGTCCAAAAGTCCTTGTCTTGTAAGGACACCATTGGGTTAGGGCTCACTGAAAAGGCCTCATTTTAATGTCTTCACCTCTCTAAAGAGTCCATCTCCAAATACAGTGGCATTCTGGGATACTGGAGATAATGGCTTATCATGAACTGGGGTAGGGGCAACACATTCTACCCGTAGCAGCTTTCTGTGTAGTAGCTAGCAAACTGGGGGCTTCCTCTCATGTGGCCTACACCTCCTATTCTTATTCCTACCTTGATCGTTGGTGTCTGGGTGCCCAGCACCAGACCTAAACACCATGTGCCTTAACAAAAATGTTCTTCCCTTCTTCCTCGCCTCACCAACTCACATAGTTTGAGAACTTGCCTACTCCTCCCCAGTTCTCTGCATGAAGCGGGAATGACTTTGGTGTGGCTTGTAGAAGTTACAGAAGACCAAATGAGGAAGGGGTGGGGGAAAGGAGACTTAACAGAACTCAGCTGTTACTTGAATGCAAAGGGAAATCATTTTGTGGAAAAGTTTTAAAGAAGCTACAAGTGCTTCTTTGGAGATGATGGCTCAGCGGTTAAGAGCACTGGTTGCTCTTGCAGAGAACTCTGGTTGGATTCCTAGCACCCACATGGCAGCTAACAACTATCCTCAACTCCAGTTCCAGGGGATCCAACGCCCTCTTCTGACCTCCACAGGCATTGCACAACATGAGATTGTCTCTGCTAAAATGTGCTGTTTAAATGGGCAGGTGAAGTTTCTAAATTATTAGGGAAGTAAAAATTCTTTGGGAAATTTAAATTGTTTGGTAGGTATTGTGGTTCCTATCAATATAGGAAGTGTCAGCCACATCCAGCATTAACCTTGTATCAGGATCCATTGTTGCCTTCAAACATAATCTGCCAGAGGTAGGGAAGAGCTACAGAGAGAGGAGCCCTTGGCTTCATGCTGGGTTTCCCCTTTCTGGGAAGAGGAGAGTAAATAGTAAAGAGGGAAAAAACAGAAAAGAAAATTGGTTACTTTTTGATATTTCTTCTTGAACGGGGAACACTCTCTATGGTCCTCTTCACCACAATTTAAATCACTTAGAAACAGTTATGTTTAAATAAAGATTCCAGGGCTGAAGAGATGGTTCAGTGGTTAAGAGCACTGCCTGCTCTTGCAGTGGACCTGGGTTTGATTTCCAGCACCCACAGGGTGGCTAACAACTGTCTATGTAGCTCCAGTTCCAGGGAAATCTGACAGCCTCTTCTGACCTCTGCGATCATTGCACAACATGAGTGCACTTAACATACATGCAAGCAATACACTCATACGTATAAAATTAGAAATTTTTTTAAAAAATTTTTAAAAGAAGATACAGCCAGGTGTGGTGGCACATGCCTTTAAATCCAGCCTGGTCTACATAGCAAGTTTCAGGTCAGCTGTGGTTACAGGGAGACCCTGTCTAAATGCAGAAAGCATTATAGCTGTATAAGGAAACCTAGATTCAATTCCCAGGCCTGTCACTGGGTGACTACAGGACCTGGAGTTGGCGTACCTGTCTGGGTTCCTGGTTCTATACCTATAAGAGATGGTGAATAGCTGCAATGGTTAGGTTTGATCACAGAAGCAGAACTGTTCTGAGTGAAATAGAATAAGGGGTTTATCGTAGGGATTAGATTTACAGGATTACAGAAGCCAGTTAAACTGTCACTAAGACTTTTTTCCTGCACCTGGTGTTCATTCCTGAATTCAGGAAGGCTATCAGCTAGGAAGGAAAGAAGAACCAGAAGCAATAAAGAGAAACAGGAAACTAGAACCTGAAGCAACAACTGGAACCCAAGAACAAAACGAATCCACACCTGCCTCCCACCTCCAACTGTGATGATGCTGGGGTCTGTGGGATAAGCTGTGGCTTTTCCTGACCGAGCTTCACACAGCTCAGAACTTAGAGAAGCCAAAGGAGACCAGGAAGGAGCAGCAACTACAGGTTCACCTCCTGTCCCTGGCAACTAGAAACACCAGCGGCTTGGCCACAATATGCGTGATCTCCAAGGGGTTGGAAATTAAATGCCTTTCGTGGCTGGTATATGGTCTGGCGGTGTGTTTTGTTTGATGGGAGGATTTTAAAAATATTACTTTGCACTCACATACATGCAGGCAATACACTCATACACATAAAATAAAAATAAGATATTTTAAAAAATATTACTTAAGCTGAACTTGGTGGCACATGCCTTTAATACTGGCACTCCAGAGGCAGAGGCAGGTGGATGGTTGAGAAGTTGAGGACAGTCTGGTCTACATAGTGAGTTCCAGGTGAGCTGGGGCTTTGAGGAGAACTTGTCTAAGAAAAACATTTAAACACTAATACTTAAAAGTGAAGAATATAATAGAGTCTGGCTCTTCAGCTTTAAGATGAAAAGCTGAAGGTCGTGGCAGTGACCTTTGCCTGAGCAGAGCAGCTGCTGCTGTTTTGACTGCCCTAGGCTAGAATCCTGACCCTGGAGGAAGCAGTTCAACTGCCAGTTTTCAGCATATAGAAGCTGTCTTTTTACACACAACCCAACCATCTACTTTATACACAAGCTCTTGCTCGCACACGGATGGCTTTTATAAAAACTTTATTATTATCCGTGTGTGTGCATGTGTGTATATCATGATGTGGGTGAGTGTAGGCAAGCCCATGCAAAGGTCAGAGGGCATCGAGTAGGAATTGGTCTCTCCTGCTGTGGGTTCTGAGGATTGAACTCAGGTTATCAGCAAGCACTAAAAGAAATTTGCTACATTGGTAAATCTTTCCTCTAGTCCTCTAGCTACTAGCTATACAGTAATCTGTGTTAATGTTTCTATGTAAATGAATTTTGATTAACCTTTGTATATGAATGATTTTTAAAATTTATTCTGTGTATTCTTGTATGTGTGTATTTGTATGGGCATGTACATTGTATGCTTAGATTGTCAGAAGAATTATTACATGATGTTCAAGAACATTGTCATTGACATTGGCTTATTTTTCCAAGTTAAGTTCATATTTGATATTTGAAAGCTATTTTAATCTGTATTAGCATAACCGGTAGAAGTCTCTATATTTTTATTTATTTTGTGCTGCTAAATTTTAATTAATGCCATCTTGTATTTTTAAAAATAAGTGAACTGGAAGAAAAGCAGAGTTTTATAATACCCCCTCATACACAGGGAGAAAAAGAGAGAGAGGAGAGAGAGAGAGAGAGAGAGAGAGAGAGAGAGAGTAAATATCAATTAGGAGCCAGAGCACAGAGAGAGACTTAAAATGAATTAGAAGTCAGGGCACAGAGAGACCCGGCTTCTCACTAGAGCTCTCTCACACTAACTTGGATAAATGACCTTGGACAAATCACTAAATCTCTTTAGACTCAGTATCTTCGTTTTATGATAGGCAGGTGGACTTTGCTTGGAAGCCTGGTATGCCACATCCATTCCCTTGGGTATTACACCTTTATAACTGAGGTTTGACCCATGAACCTTTGATTCTCTGATTCATTCAGATAGACATCAAATTTTAAAGTGATGATAGCAACAATGGCAAATTATTCCATCAGAGAAGAAGCAAAAAAGAAAAAAAAATCTAAAGTTATTCATTCTCTTGTCTGCCTAGTCCTATTCCCAGGGGTGACATTAATATATTTTAAAACTAGAAGGGCTGAGCCGGGTGTGGCGGCACACACCTTTAATCCCAGCATTTGGGAGGCAAAGGCAGGCAGATCTCTGAGTTGAAGGCCAGTCTGGTCTGCACAGCAAATCCAGGCCAGCTGTGGCGACAGGGAGACCCTGTCTCAAAAAGACCATCCCCCTCCCCCCAAAAAAAACCCAGAAGAACACCAGTTGTGGTGAGGGCACATTTTTTCTGTAACCCCAGGACTCTGAGGCCAAGGGAAGAGAACTGAGAGTTCAAGTACAACCTGAGCTACATAGTAAGTTCCTGGCCAGCCTGATCTACACAGCAAGACTCTCGCAAAACAACAAAACGGAACAGCACCACCACCTCTAACAAAACTTAGAAAATCATAACACGAGCAAATCAGACCTGATAATGGCTGCAAACGCCCAGGGGAGTCACATGAGCTCCTAACCAAGCTCCTGCACTGTGTCCTCCCCTGCATGACACTGTTCACTCTGGCAGACTCTTCTAGACTTTCAATGCAAGTCATTTATATGCCTACACATAGACACATAAAAATACAAACACCATTCTTCCATTTTTCATTTGTAAAAGCTAGTCATGCTAATTATACATCTCTGAAATTACAAAAGATTCAATATTTAAGAGTTAGGAACTGTTGCTTCTAAGAACTGTACTCCCAAAAAGAGGATACCTACCCAAATATGGCAGCAACAAAACGAGACATTCTTTTTTTTTTTTTTTTTTAAGAAGAAGAAGCATTTCATTACAGTTTTAACATACTCAACAGTTGCCAGAGCTAAGATACATCTCTTTCAAAAGTGGCTACAAAATTTTTAGGTTTGCTCTTGAATTAATACAGTTATACAATATTGAACTCAGTATAAGCCCTGTAAGACAAAATTGAATGAGTTTTTAACCTTTAAAAAAGATCTCCATTTCATTTTAAAATATACTGTTTCTTACAGAAAGACTCATTGTTTCTGCTAATAACACTGAGATGTTGGTGCATGTGTCTCTAATCTGTATGTATCTGATTATTACTAGTCATGGTCGGTTGCACTTGGATCTTCGGCACCTGTGTATGTCTATAAAGTCATCAAGTAGATTTCAATGTTAATATTTATCACCTCTACTAATTAACATGATGTAAATTTCCATGGTTCCTCCTCAAATATATTTTTTAAAATGTGTTGATTGTGTGTGTGTGTGTGTATCACACAGAACATCCCAAACCATCTTATTCAACTATACACCCACTTCCCAGATGGCACCCTCCCATACCTC
>NW_008347312.1:2127886-2195204 GCF_000622305.1 Nannospalax galili
TTCTACTTGTCCATCTGGTGAATCTAGTCAGCCTATCTAGAGGTCTTTGTTTTAGGAAGGTCAGCTGTTCCTCATCTAGCAGCAATCAGTTGTCAATATTCCTTTAGATAAGATTGGGGTCTGCTGTTCATTTTCCCAGTTCTATGCTGGGTTACTATCTGGGAGTCCCTTTTGGCCACTCTGGCCAACAACTCAAAAGAAGGTATTTCCTATCTGGCATTGTTGCTTGTTATGTAGTCTTTAGCTATACATATGGAATCTTAATAAATTATATTGGCCCCTTTAATCTTTGGTTATACTTTCCTTTTGGGTGTTTAAGACATTCTGTTATGCATAAGAACAACCTAAACGTTCCTCAGAACTACCTTGTGATTACAAGCAAAGAGGGGCCTTCATAATACTCACATGGAAACAGGGACATTTAGGGAAGAAAACAAGACTGTGGCCATCAATTAGCAAGTTTAAATAGTCCCATTGTGAGAGTATTCATTTTAAAGATATCCCACTGCTGTGTGAAATATTAAGAATGTATCAGTTTTCCTACGAATACTGACTGATACATCATCGTACAGTGCAGTCATTTCCTCACTTTCAAATCTTGCTGCACCAAACATGTGTGCACTGTTGTTAGTGGATGCAAGGTTTTTCTAGAGGAAAATCCCAGACAATGATTCCCAAGGCACAAAGCCACTGTTCATAGCTGTCCCATGTAGGCACAGCACCAGTCTGGATCAGGTGAGGCAGATGAAGTTACTCTCTGGTACACCCACCAGCTCCATAGTGGACCGTTTCTCGGGGCTTCTGTAGAGTGCTTCAGTCTTCTAGAAGTTCCCAGGTTTGGTTTCTTCCTAAGGCCACAACTTCCTACTCTGGAGAACAGAGTGCAGCCTGGGGTGGTAGGACACTGACCCTTCACCTCTAGACTGGCTTCTTTACAGACCTCTGAGTCTCAGGTACAGGCTCCTTCCTGTGACACCCTCTTGTGACCTCTTAATCCTCATGGGAACAAATTACCTTCAACATTTGGGGAGAAGGTGCCAATTTTTGTAAAACACACTCAGAATAAGCAGCTATCGCCCTCAGGCTTCTGCCCTTAAACAAAATCCTTTCCCCATCTCCATCCCCCCTAGCCCTGCTCACCTGCCTTTTCCTCCCTCTCACGTGTTCCACTGGCACTTCCTGTACGCAATTCATCACCACAAAGAGGTCAACCACAGGCAACTATACATTTCTTCACTTACCTCCCTCAGGTATTTTCCTGGGTTTCTAAAAAGCACCTGTGTCACTTGGCCCACATACACTGCCTAACCTCCACCCAGCAGGGCCTGATTCAGTGTCTGTTGGGTGGGACCCTAGAACCTGTAATATCAATGAGAAGCCTATGTGGTCCTTTGGATCATGGGCAACATGATTATAACCTACAGTGTTACTTCAGGTGGCTGTAACAGAGTAGAGATTACCTCAAACCACAGCAGGAAGGCAACACAGAAACCAGTAATTACAAATGCCAGCCTATGACTTACCCAGAGTTTGCACCTGTTATAGAACATGAGCCACAGACATCTAGATATCTCAAAGAGCAATAAGAGATGCTGTAAAGATCCATCGGCCTGTCTCAGGAAAGCTGAGCTCTCAAGACGGACCTGACACTCAACCATCAAAGCTTGGGCAAGTTGTTCAGCCTCAGTTTCCTCACCTGTAAACTCCTAACCATTACATGATATTCCATTCTTATTTAGAATCACTATACCCCTTGACACAGGAGCCATACTTTCAGGATTTTATGCTAAGGGTTAATCAGGGAAATGCATAAAAACGTTCATCATGTTAATCAGGTGTGATGGCATATGCCTATAATCACACTACTTGGGAAGCAGAGGCAGAGGATCTGAGGTCAACATTAGCCTGGGCTACGTAGTAAGACCCTGTCCCCCAAAAAACAAGAAAAGAGTATTTTTCATATCATTTAAAATGTTAAATAACTGGAAAGCACTTAACACATGTCAATAAGGAACAGTTAAATACTGGTTTCTCTAAACATGGCCTACTTTCTATGCATCCCTAAAAAATGGTTACTGAGATTTTCATATGCCATTCAGAAATTTTATAAACAGTAATGAGAGATTACAAACAAACAGTACTTAAACTTTACCTCCAGATCTTGTTTTTATTTACATTATGTGATGTTCATAGATAAAGTCTGTAAAGTTGCATATGTAAATATCAGTAGCAAGATTATAAATCACCTCTTTTTCAGGGAGGGTTATTTTTTGAGATAGGATTTCAGTGCATAGCCCAGGTTGACCTTAAACTTGAGAGCCTCCTGCCTCAGCCCCAGGGTACTGGGACTACAGTAGTATACCACCACATCCAGCTTCTTCTAATTGTCTACTTTTTTTTTTTTTTTTGCAATAAGCGTAAACTTTTATATGTGGCGGCAAACCCATATATGTTTTTTTTAATTCACGTTTTTAAGAATACCTCATAAATAATATTGGAGTGACTCCGACTTCTACAATATTCAGAAGACTAGAGGCATTCTGAGAGCTAGGATAAGGAAGTCAATAGTCTTATTTGCTTAAATTCATTCTTTCTTTTAACTCTCTCCCACCCAGTACCTGTAACAAAGGTTTATCAGTATGAACAAGATTTGTTCTTGCCTTAATGAAGCCCTCCACCCTACCTCACTACATTGGAGTTGTAAATATTTTGCCCCCCAAATCTGAACTTTTCCCAAAACTATGGGGAATTCACTCACCTGGGGGTAATTTCAGAGAACTCTGGTTTAACTCCTGACCCTCAAGAGTTGCTGGCAGAATATGCAAGGCAAGTGTCAAGAAGGGCAGATGCCACTTCCTTTCCCAATCCCTCCCTCTCAGCTGCCTCACTCTCAGCTGGGCTTGGAGAGCAGGGCTGGTGAAGATCCAGGTGCCTCCCATGGTGAGAAGGCGGGGTCACATCCCAGTTGCTGCTATAACAGTGCAGAGCAGCTCAGCCTCTGCCTGGAGGCTGTGGTGGTCTCTCCTGAGATGGCTTGCAAGGAGCCGGAAGCGTCTGGGAGTCGCACAAGCTGCTTCAGTATGGGCTGGAGGTGAGGCACTCTGGGAACGAGGGTAGGGAGTACAGTGTCCTTATTTACTTCCAGTTCATTCTTAACTCTTCTCTTCAGCACCTGCAGGCTGCTTTCTCTCTTCTTTACCCTGGTGACTTCAGTGAACTCAGTGAGTCTTCCTCAGCTGGTGAATCCTGCCTTCCCAGGTATGTCTCTGAGGTGAGAAAACCTTTTAGCAAAGAGAACAGGTTGCAGATGGAATGTCTCTCTACTCTCTCCTCCTATCTTTCCTCCTCTTTTCTTTATCCCTCTGAACAGGGTCTTGTTATGTAGCCAGTCTGGCCTCAATGCCAATCCACCTGCCTCGGCCTCCCTAGTGTGAGATTACAGGTGCATGTCTCCATCATCCCCAACTTCGTTGTCTTTTATTATTACTATTTTTTATGTGTACGAGTGTATTGCCTGAATGTGTGCCCATGTCATGCAATGCCCACAGAGGTCAGAAGAGGGCATTGGATCCCCTGGAAATGGAGTTACAGACAGTTGTTAGCTGCCATGTGGGTGCTGGGACTCGAACCTGGGTCCTCTACAAGAGCAGCCAGTGATCTTAACCACTGAGTCATCTCTGTAGCCCCGTCACTGTCTTCATTTTGGTCAAATCATTAAAAGTTTCTCCTGCTTCTCTGTGGGCTTGCTATGTCAGCTAAATTAAAGCATTCAAAGAATTTCTGTGCTCCTTTCCAGGGCCTCCCTACCTCATGTTTTTTGGCATCCCCAGCACAAACCATAACACTGAGCCCCCATCTCTAGGAGCTATCTATAGTCTTCATCTACATCTCATGCTTAAAGCATCAATGTAACAGGCACAGTCAGAGTTCTTCTAAGAGAAAGGAAGCACTCTCGAGACTCTCCACTGAGCTAGAGGATGCAGAAAGGCAGATCAGGGGCAGAATTTGGTTCAAGAAATCTTTCCTGAAGCTTAACCAGGATTTAAAAACAAACAAACAAACAAAAACTTAGTATTTTCTGTGTGTGTGTGTGTGTGTGTGTGTGTGTGTGTGTGTTGCCTGCATGTGAGTACACCTGTGTTGTGCAATGCCGTGGAGGTCAGAAGAGGGCTTCGGATTCCCCTGGAACTGGAGTTAAGGACAGTTCATATCCGCCATGTGGGTGCTGGGAATCAAATCCAGGTCCTCTGCAAGAGCAGTCAGTGCTCTTAACTGCCGAGCCATCTCTCCAGTCCCTAGTATTTATTTTTTAAAAATATTCAATTTGTGTGTATGAATGTATTGCCTGCATGTAAGTGCACCCCTGTCATGTAATGCCCAAAGAGGTCGGAGGATGGTGTTGGATCCCCTGGAACAGGAGGTATGGATAGTGGTTAGCCGCCATGTGGGTGCTGAGAATCAAACCCAGGAGCTCTGCAAGAGCAGCCAGTGCTCTTAACCACTGAGCTACGTCTCCAGCCCAGGGTTTTCTTCTTAAAGCTTTAATTTGGAAAACATGTAGACAAAGCTTTGGGTCTTCAAACCTAACATCCCCACCTCAATTCTCCATTGTCCAGGTTCTGACCTGACCTCCGTGAGGGTTCTGACCTGACCTCCGTGAACTTGCTTGTTAATACTAATCTGGGTTTAATCTTTGGAGGCCAAGGTGTTTATCTGATACTTCCTTACAGTTCTTGGCATGCTGTGCTGTATATGTCTTTCTTAATTTGCGAGCTCTCTGTGGGTAAGAAATCTCCCTTTCTCAACTGGCAGCATTCTTTGATGCTATTGGGGAGGGTCTCTCCAAACAGTTCTGTTAGAAGGCTCCCAAATACTTCATTGGTTCTCCAGGCACTGTCACCTGTGATGAAAAGGAAGTAACAGTCAAGTTTTCAAGCAATAATGACACAGAGAAATGGCATCCATTTGTTGTGGGTAGGTAACGTGCACTATTTCATCTTAATTCCAATTAGTACAAAGCAGGGCCAAACACCATTTGGATACACAAAGCCCAAACCTTGGTGCTACTGGCATCCGTCTCCCCTGATGCCATAAGGGTCCTTGATATGCACCATTCCACTCAGAGGGAAAGAAAGATCTGCCTTTCCTAGTATGCCTTATATCAGAATCCACTAGATGTAAGTCACAACATCCCAGAGTTTGTCACCACACCCAGTTGGGTCAAAAGTAATTCAAATGCCTTCAGTGTGGATAAGAGGTCCTGGCTCTGTGCTCATCCTGCTCTTCCACTGGAGTGCACTTCTTGCCCATCTCCTGTTTAACCTCTGGTTTCTATAGATGCGTTTGGTATTGAAATGCTGAACTGTACTTATGCCCTGGACACAGAAAAGCTCATCCTGAAGTTCCCCTATGAGACCTGTACCAAGAGACTGGTAAGTCCTTTTGCAGAGCGTTGTGTTACTAGTACTCAACTTGGTGTCTAAGGAGTTAGGCTTTGGAATAGAGCAGTAGTCCTCTCGGCATGTTTTGTTTCTAATGTACCCAAAGGATACTCCATAATGCCTAGAGACGTTTTCGAGGTTGGATGGGGTCTACTATTGGTATCAAGTGGGTACAAGCCCCAGGATATTGTCAGAAAGCCTATAGTGCCCAGGTGAGTACCACATAGCAGGTGAACCGGTCTGAAATGTCAGTATTGAGAAGCCCTGTGCTTGAGCCCTTGGTTTGACCTTTTCTCACCAAACCCCTCTAGCCTCCATTTGACTATTAGAAAATGGGGAAGATGCTATCACCGCCACAGGGAATTAACAATTAATGGTACTATACAGATGAACACAGAGCACGTGACCTAAACAAAGCAAATGCTTAGGCATGGAGCTATTTTTATCTGACTCTTGTGTGAGATAGAAGGCTATTTTGGTGCTAGCAAATAGAGAACTTAGCCTAAGAACAGTGTTCAAAAACGAACAGTCGCTAAGCAATAAAGGGTTCTGTATTGCCAAGCAACTGGATTGCCCAGTCAGAGCTGTTAAGGGTGGTTTAAAAAAACAAAAAAACCCCAAAAACCTGTCACATAGGAAAAGTTCTGAAGCTTTGGTATGCAAAGAATCACCTGGGGGATCTGGAATGTATGAAATTAACTGTCTTTAGTTGATGTAGGTGTGGAGTGAGTGCTGGGAAATTGCATGTTTAACAGGTCACATCTGGCCCTGATGCTGGAGCATAAGAGTTATGTTGATGCATTCGTAAACTGCTTTGTGAACAGTCATCTAGTCCACTAAGACACTCTCTGATGGCTCAGTGAAGTAGTTGCATAACTTTTGTGAAAACCTGTACTGATTTAAACTTTTTTATTCTTTGAAAATTTCATACGCGTATACAATGTATCTTTATCATGTCTACCTTTCATTCTTCCTTGACTCCCTCCAAGAATCCCAATCACATCTCCCTCTGAACTGCATGTCCTCCTTTCATAAATACAAGCTTCCCAACCTCAAAGAAGCTTAAACAGTTGTGTTCCCTTGGACCTAAGGTCTGCTAAAGAACCTGTGAATGGCTGAATCTAGTCTCACGGCCTTTATGTAATGATCCAAGTAGAAATGGTTTTCAAAGTTAAAATGACATGGATTACATATTGTCCACAAAGTATAAGATGATTACTATCTAACATATAGCAGAAAATTTAGTCTAAAGCAAGACAGTCATTGGCTGAGTTCCCTGAGGTCAGAGGTATCAAAAATGGCTCCACCAAGCACAACAGCTGCTACTTAGCTGTTGAGTAGGTTATCTGAATTACTTGGGTAGAGGCCCCTGAACTAAGGCCACAATTCCCATATGTAAAGTAATAGACTGTAATAAAAATGTAATAATAGGGGCTGGAGAGATGGCTCCACAGTTAAGGGCACTGGCTGCTCTTGCAGAGGACCCAGGTTCGGTTTCTCACATGATGGCTGTAACTCTGGCTCTAGGGGAATACAGTGTCCTCTTCTGACCTCCACAGGCATTGCTTGACATGAGTGTGCTTACACACATGTAGGCAATACACTCATACATATAAAATAAAAATTTTTTAAAGTTAAAGTAATAGAAAAGACTTTTTGGTGTTTGAGCTCTCTTTTCCAGCTGGGAGTCTACACTATCATGTCTCAAAGGGCTACCTATAGAGTCTCCTAGCATAGGAATGTAGTACCTTCAGGTTCTTGTAGTGTTGCTCAGTGTAAGCATGTTGCCACTTAGCTGCTCAGAGCTAGAATCGCCTTTCCCACTGAGAAACCAGCACTTATTCTTACTACGTTCACACAGATAGGTGGGTACCAGGTGAACATCAGAGTCAAGGACAACAGTACTGATGTTGGACATGAAGATAGTATGCATCAGTTCTTCTGTCCAGCTATGCAAGTAGAAGAGACCCATGAGCTTTCAGGAGCCGTGACCTGCATGAAGGACTTCATGTCTGTGAGTGAAGTGGGCTGACTGCCTCTCCATGGCTACTGCAGAGGAAAGAGAATGGGGCTGGGGACAGAGCTGGGCCCAGAAACTATGGATTTTAATTCTGTGTTTAGTATATTTGCTATGGGTCCATGATGCAATTTCTCAACCACATTGAGGCTTTGTTTCTAAGGCTAAAGTGGAGGAACAACAGCATTCACTTGATAGTGCGGCTCTAAGAACTGACTGAGTATATGTAATATTTAACACACCATGCCTAGCAACAGAAAAGGTTCAAATATCTGAAGTCAGACTAACAACTATGATTGACCAAAAGCCATGTTCCAGACCCTATTCCTAATGCTAAAATGTAATAAAAATAAGCAAAACCGGACAATTGCTTTTGTGAAGTTTATATTCCAATTTGGCTCATGTTGACAAAGGACCACTAAAGTAACACCCAAACTTTACTATAACAGTGATGGAACTGCATGGCTTCACATTGTACTTGGTTTCTGTGGATAAAGCAAGGGGCTTCACATTTAAGAACCCAGTGTCTCAGCCAGATGTGGTGACACATGCATTTAGTCCCAGCACTTGGGAAATCCTGTGCTTTTCCTACTGCAGGATGGCAGCAAGGCTTCTTGAAGGAATGGCATTACTTTGCAATTAGTTTGGGTGTTTTCTGTATAATAGTAGGTGACAGAACCTCAAATGTTCTCCTAAATCTTTTTATTTTCCTTCCAGTTTTCCTTTCCAAACGTTTTCTCTAGATTTGCTGATGATGATCGGGTAAGAGTATAATAGTTGTGTGTCTGTCTGTGTGTGTCTGTGTGTGTCTGCACACACAAGAGTATATGATTCATGAATGCAGGTACCCACAGAGGCCAAAGTGTTGGATCCTCAGGAATCAGAGTTATAGGTGATTGTAAGCCACCTGAAACTGGGTGCTGGAAACAAAACTTGGGTCCTCTGGAAGAGCAGCAAGTGCTCTTAACCACTGAACCATCTCTATAGCCCCAAGAGTACAGTTCATAAATTATGAGCTATGTTAACATTTAAATTCATGTTAAAGCTGACAGTAACTGTAATCTGATAACCATGAGAATTTAAGTCTAATGTTTTAAGTGAGTCTTTTTATATATTTTTAATTGAATTTTTGTGTATTTCATACAGAAAATCATCTTTATACCTCCTTCCCCTTTGGCATCCTCCCATAGCCCCCCACTGGAGTTCATACATTCTGTCAATTGTGTTAAGGCCTATCATGTAAAATTAGTATCCCCAGATGTCCCTCAGTGCAAGGTCATCCCCAGGATCTAGTCAGCCTATCTATAGTCCCTCCTTTTAAGATCAGCTCTTCCTCACCCAGCAGTAATCAGCTGCCAATAATTCTTTGACTAAGATTGGGTCTTCTGTTCATTTCCACAGTTCTGTGCTGGGTTTTTTTCTGCTTAAGTTTGCATGGATCATGTATATGCTGACACCATTGTTGTAGGTTTGTATATGAAAAGGGTCCTAGGCACCTGTAGGACTATTTCCATATGGCCATGCACCTCCTCCCTGGCTCTTACAATCTTTCTGCCCTCTCTTCTGCAATGGTCCCTGAGTCCTGGGTGGATAGATTTTGATATAGGTGTCCTGTCCAAGGACCCACAATCTACAGACTTATTCTCTGCATTTTGGCCATTTGTGACCTTTTGTGTTCCTGGCCCTCTGTTGCATGAGGGAACTCCATTGATGAGACCATGTTTGAGGTCCTAGGTTCAAATCCCAGCACTAAAACTGAATTTCCACACTGGCTTCAGATTCTTCTAGATAATCCTAGTTCCCAACAAGTAATCTTGGCCACTGGCCTCCAAAGCCCACCAAATACCTCATCAGAATCATTCCCAAACACTGATGGTTTTTGCAAAACACGGTGCAACTGCTGTTTTCTTTGGCAAAATAAGCCCATACTGCCTGCCCGGGACCACCATCCTGTTCCTGTCTCTGCTCTTAAGTGAGTCTTTTAAACAATGCTTTTTAAATTTATTGTCAAGGGGTGTGTTTGGGTGCAAGTGTGCCATGGCACACAAGTGGAGGTTAGAGGACAGCCTGGAGATGTTTCTCCCCTTCCATGTTTTTGACTTTAGAACAACATCCCTGATATGGGATGGACAGTTGAGGTTGGCGATGGTACAAGACCCCACATTCTATCCCTGAAGGATGCCTTAAGACAAGGATTTAATCTTCTGATTGACAGCCAGAAAATGACCCTACACATGCCATTCAATGCTACTGGAGTAGCTCACTATGTGGTAGGTGTGAAAACCTTTTGTACCACCATCAAGAAATAAGCCAGCATTCTTTAAGATTTATTTTTTCTTATGTGTGTGCCTGTTTAAAAACTGTATCTGTGTGCCTGCCTGAGTTTGTCGACCACCTGCATGAAGGTGTCTGTGGAGGTCAGAGGGTATCAGAGCTCCTGGATCTGGAGTTACAGGTGGTTGGGAACCACCTGATGGCATACTGGGAGCTGAATCTGGGTCCGCTGGAAGAGCAGTAAGTGTTTCTAATTTCTGAGCCATCTCTCCAGTCCCTAGGCCAGTATTCTTAAACCTAAGCATGATCTCAATCATGTCTTCAAATAAATTGGTTGCATTGCCAATTAAATGAGTATTTTAGCTGGGAATAGTGGCCTACGCATGTAATTGCAGCACCCGAGTTGAGACAGACTTGTGATTCTGAGGCCAGCCTGAACCACATAATGAGACTGTCTCAAAAAACTATAAATTTTGATGCTAAGCACATCACTGGATGATAGGAATGGAATGATGAAGAAAAGAGACACAGGCCTTGCTATAAGCTATTCCCTCCTTTAGTAGACTTCAAAGTATAATGTATTACAAGGGTATTCCTACAAGTCTTAGGAATTAAGGTGTTCTGATTGGGGGACATTGTCCTATACTTTGTCTGCCAAGCCAACTGTGAGATACTAATGAGTTAAAGTGTAGTTATGTTTTGCATAATGTTTAGGACCATGCGACAGTGGCTCCATAAGACTGTAATGAAGCTTGCCTAATTCTGATAGCCATAGTAACATAATGTAATACATTACCTATGTTTGTGGTGATGCCATGTAAACCTGTACTGCTTTTTATATAAAAGTATTGCACATACAATCAAATATTAGGTGGATAATAGCAAAACCATCAAGATTTGTGAGTATCCTCTATGCATAATGACGATTATCTAACTCGTATACTCATTGTTAAGTCATGCATGACTGTACTTGGGACAGGTCCTGGCACACATTGAGCATAACTGGATTGCTGGGTTCTGTGCATGTTCTGACCAATAGTACAAAATTAATACAAATATAAATTAGTATAGATTAAGGTCAGTTCTTGCTCCGGTCTCTCTAGAAATGATCAGCTATGGCTCATACCCACGGACAGCACTAATTTTCCAGGCATTACAGAAGACAAGATTAGGACCAGAGCACCCTAACAATAACTGGACAAAAAACTTAGATTCCATTTATGCCAAAGCAGTTCCAGTGCTTGTGCATACGCATGTCCTGATGATTCTTATTGGTTAGAGGTTTATGTAAACTAATGTCTTAAACACTGATCCACCCCGACCCCAGCAAGGTAACAGTCATCTGTACATGGTGCTCCTGAAGTTTTCATTTGCATCTCCTGGGCAGAAGATCACCTTCTCATCACAAGCTGTGTGTGCATCAGGTGAGGTCCTAGAAAGCTACAGCTTCAGTGGTGGGAAACATTGTTTTGGGGGTTTAGCCAGGGATGGTAATAAGTATTCTCTCCGTGATCCCTTATAGATCTTTCTGTGACTTGTAATGCCACACATATGACCCTCACCATACCCGAATTTCCTGGGAGGCTAAAGTCTGTGAGCATTGGAAATAGGAACATCCCTGAGAGCCAACTGCATGCCAGTGGGATTGACAGAGAAGCAACAAATGGCCTGAGATTGCATTTCACAAAAACTCTACTGAAAACAAAAGTATGTTCATTAGCTTCCCCTGAATGCCACGAAAGCCTGAAATATTCTCTTGGGGGTCATCTGATGGAGCTGACAACTTTCACATAAGCACTAATTACCAATGTGACCAATTTAAAGTGTGTAAGGCCTCCCTTGGTTGATTTACATAGATGACATTTTAAGGAACTTTGACTCCTATACCACAGCTCTTTAACATCTGCTTATACTTTTCAAGTTTTTCTCTGCTCATTTGACAAGTACAAACTATCTGTCAGACATATAATGATGGACCTTTGCTATGTTCTATTAAAGAACAGGAAAACTTGGTCCAAACAAAAGCATCCTCCACTGCTTTCATTGAGGACAGTCTCGATGGATGCAACTGCCAGGGATAGAAAAAACTGATATTTTAGTGTCAGAATGTTTTGCAATAGCATTGTGTAACATCTATAAAGTCCTTTTGACTCCTACTTGGGCTTGGCAGGGGACTCCACTCTTTGCAATTTGCTCTATTAATTCAAGCTTTAGTACCTAACGGTACAATGAACACAATGTGCTGGGAATTTGGGGGCATAAGTTTAGAGCAAAAAAATTCTTGCCTGGAGAAACATCCTGATCTGAAGAAGCAATAGGGTCTTTTGTTTGGGCTTGAAGGAAACCAGATAACTCTGGGATGTGTCCTGGGAATTCGGTGGACTTCCTCTTCCTGAGATGGTTACGTGGCATTCTTCTCATTTCAGTCCTCCGGAAAGTGCCCCCTTGATCACTTCTACTTACCTTCACTCAAGTTGACCTTTTACTTTCAACTGGATTTGGTATCCATGATGATTGATCCGGAGTGCCATTGTGAGTCGCCAGTCTCTATAGGTAAAAGTTTTTTAAAAAAATATTTATGTGTAGAGTGTATTGCCTACATGTAAGTGCACCCATGTCATACAATGCCCGCAGAGGTCAGAAGAGGGTGTCAGATCCCCTGTAACTGGAGTTATGGATGATTGCTAGCCACCATGTGGGTGTTAGGAATCAAACCTAAGTCCTCTGCAAGAGCATACAATGCTCTTAACCACTAGGCCATCTCTCCAGCTTCTAAGTAAAGATTTCTTTTAATTACTAAAATCATCTGGGTTTTTTGTTTTGTTTTCTTGTCTTCTCTTGTGCATGTGGGAAAATACATAGAACTTGAGTTTTTGGTTCATGTTTGTGGCTAAAAGAAACTAAAGATGAGTAAGGTTAGAAGCATCAGTCTAAGTGGTGGAGGCCCAAGTACATTTCTTCTAACATTGGTGCAGGTGCATTAGATCACTCTTAACTGTCACTTTGTCATTTGGGTATATTGGGTTAGACAGCAAAGTCCATCCAGGGACAAAGACCTGAAACTTTTTAAATTTTATCTTATGTATGAGTGTTCTGCCTGTATTTAAGTGCACCACTCATGCGCAGTGCCCTCAGAGGCCAGAAAAGGGCAACAGATCCCCTAGACCTGGAGTTCTAGGTGGTTGTGGGCCACCATGTGGATGCTGGGAACTGAACCTGAATCCTCTGGAAGAGCAGCAAGAGCTCTTAACTGCTGAGCCATCTCTCCAGTCCCAAGGTCCTCAGGCTTCTAATTAGGATACCATAGAAGTTTAAAAGACTCCCGAGACTCCTACAAATCTCCTCAAAAGAACACTGCATAGGTGTTTCCCTCTATCTCAATCTTGCTTTTTGCTCTCTGACCTACATTAGATCAAGACAAACAACTACCTCCCCAGTGTCTCCTCAAACCACCTGGGATTCGTGAGGCCAGCCTGACTATCCCTTATCAAAATGCTTGGAAACCCACAGTTTCGTGTCTCAGAGTTCTGTTGGGTTTTTCAACACTTGCATAGTTTACCAGTTGAACTTCCTTAACCCAAAAAACTCTAAAACTTGAGAAGTACATAGTGAAAACAGGCACTATAAAACCAACAGGGGCTGTATCCCTAGGATGCTTTAACCCCTCTCAGTTTTTTTTTTATTTTTATTTATTTTTTTAGTGGCCTCCTTAGCCTTTAAGATTCTTATTTTTCCTAGTCTATTCTTTGGATGATACAAAGCAAGTTAACTGTTGCTTATATTTCCCTTATAACTCAAACTACTTTAAGTGTTTTCCCAAAGACTCAACAACAAATTCTAGTGCCATCAGCTCAAAGTTCTAGTTGTTCTCCCTGGATTGCTCCTCCCTAACACTTCAACACTGACAGATCACACAAGGTTAATATCCCCAAACCTTCACTGCCGTACAGTTACAGGTGAGCTGTGTACACAGGATGGATTTATGGATTTCAAGGTCTACAGCCACCAAACAAAACCTGCTCTGAACCTGGACACACTCACAGTGGGAAACTCATCCTGCCAGCCTACCTTCAAGGCCCAGTCTCTGGGGTTCGTGCAGTTTCACATACCCCTCAATGGATGTGGAACAAGACAGAAAGTGAGTAGTAACCAACAGGAAGAAGTTGAGAATTTTAAGTAACCACTTCTTTAACCAACTTTCTCTAACATTTAAGTTTGAAGGTGATAGTGTCATCTATGAAAACGAAGTACAGGCTCTATGGAAAAATCTACCACCAACCATCATATTCAGAGATAGTGAGTTCAGGTGTGATTCAGTTCCTACTTAGGTGTATTTTTTCAAAGCTTTAGTTTAAATTACAGAAATCTCAACATAAAATTTTTTCTATTGCCCTACCCACAATCTTACAGAATGACAGTGCGGTGCCACTACAAGAGGGACAGCATGTTACTCAATGCTCATATCAGAAACCTTCCTCCTCCAGTGGCCTCTTTGAATTCAGGTCCACTGATACTGGCCCTACAAACCTACCCAGGTGAGCTGTTGCAACTTGAGATAATCAAGTTAGGCTGGTGCTGCCAGCCTAACATGTTGCAGCCATCAGGTGCCTCAATCCTAAAAGAGGTTTCCATTCATTGCAGACAAATCCTATCAACGACCTTATGGGAAGGATGAATACCCTCTAGTGAGATACCTCCGCCAGCCAATTTACATGGAAGTGACAGTCTTGAACAGGAATGATCCTAGCATCAAGCTGGTCTTGGATGACTGCTGGGCAACACTGTCTATAGACCCAGCCTCTATCCCCCAGTGGCATATTGTCGTGGATGGGTATGTACTCCCAATGCCGTAGGGTTTCTCAGATAACCCATTGGAACTTTTCAGTGACAGAATTTGTTCCATCTTGTGACTTGAAGGAGACTTTGGTCATGAAAACCTGTAATCATTCCTTTTAAAATAGTCATCAGTTATTAGTCCTTGGTCTAATCAAGTGGCTCTTATTGTTTTCTTATTACCTGGAATCCTAAAGAATGGGATCCTCCTCCAAAATGCCTGGCTCTATTACTTCATCTTTATCATGAAAGAATTCTAGTGTCTATCCATTTATTGGATATTTACCACATGCCAGGCTGTTAAGTATCCCACCTGTATTACCTGAAGAACACTAGCCATCTTCATGAAGGAGCCCAAATTTTTTAAGCTTGTTAAGCATTGCTTTGGGTACATACCTAAATACTAAGTGGCAGGGCTGGAGAGATAGCTCAGCAGTTAAGAACATTTGCTGTTCTTTCAGAGGACCTAGGTTCAATTCCCATGTACCCATATGGTGGTTAACAACCATCCTTAACTCCAGTTCCAGGGGATCCAACGCCCTCTTCTGATCTCTACAGGCATTGCGCAGCACAAGTGCACTTGCATGCATGCAGGCAATGCACTTGTACACATAAAATAAAATTTTTTTTAAAGTGGCAGAGCTGGGATTAGAACCCCATTTGACTCTGGTAACTAAATGTGACAATGCTATGGGATTGTAACTACATGCACATTTAAACCTAAGTATTTGTCTTCTCAGCTCTGCCTATAGTGTATTATCCAGGGTGTCTTAAATGTGAAGAATTACACTTTAGCTTGGAACTGTGGGACTGTATTACTAAGCTCCTAACCTCCAGTAGTCTCATGTTTCAAGACTACCTACAATCAGTTCAAAGAACTTGTTCTTTCACCTTTGATTTTTTTTTCCCACGTATTCTTCTCTATAGTACAAGTCTTGACTATCCTTATCCCTAAATCAGTCTACATACCTTTGTACTTGCCACCTAACATTCCGTTGTTTTCAATAGCATCATTACCTGCTAATATATAAATAAGTAGCATGGATTTTTCTACTTCTGCCACCAAAATTCACTGCCTAAGACATAATAGAAACTCAGTGGAAATAAGTAACCCAGCATCTTAAGCAATACACATATATTTACAGTGTAGTCACAATTTGAACCCGTAATAATTTGGTTGTTAAATACATACTTGCAGTATATAGTAGAATATGTGATATATCTTATAATTGCATGGGTATTGTTGGCAAACTTGGGTCAGAACGATGTTTAGGTAAAAGACACTGGTAATAGGTAGTCATAGCTGTGGCATAGAGATGCTACATATGACTCAACTTGTAGAAATGTGCATGTGAGGGTTTCTGTGACTGATGCTCCCACCGCCTCCCTCCCCGGTACCTATTTCCTAGCTGTGAATATGACCTGGACAACTACCGCACTACCTTCCATCGAACTGGCTCCTCCAGGACTCATCCTAATCACTACCAGCGGTTTGACGTGAAGACCTTTGCCTTTGTGTCAGAAGCTCGGGGGCTCTCTAGCCTGGTAGGTGGTCAAGAGGTCACCTATGGCAGGTTACAGGTAAATGCATTGCTTCCTCCTGACACTCTTCCTCTTCTAGGTCTACTTCCACTGCAGTGCCTTAATCTGCAACCAAGATACTCCCGACTCCCCTCTGTGTTCTGTGACTTGCCCTGCATCATCAAGGATTAAACGAGGTAAAAACGGCAAATTCCGGTCCCTGTGAGTCTTGCTCCAATGCCTCTATGTTCCAGGACTGAGTATTTTTAAGAATAATTACAACTTGTTCTTCACTTAGTCCCAAGAAATGCCTTAGCCCAATCTTCCTTTACCTATGTGGTAAGCCTGAGATAGGCAGGCTCCTGTTGAGCTCTATGAACCCATTCTTTGATAATCCATTTCACCCTTTGAGAATTTATCCATGACAGAGAGATAGGATTCATAGCACAGGACAGAGATACTCCATGAAGCATCTCCTTAAGACTTCCATTAACACCCCTGGAATGCTATTTCCAGAGGTCAGTCACAACCTTGATTGATCTTAACAGAGGCCACCAAAGAAGACAAAATGACAGTCAGCCTCCCAGGACCTGTTCTTCTGTTGTCAGATGACTCTTCACTCAAAGGTAAGGGTTTAATTTAAGGCCGGGAACACTTCTTGTCACAAACCTTTAGCTTTCTATGGCAAGTTTAATGTGTATGCATAACAATATGCTTATGATAAAATCTAAACAAAAGCAAAATAGTCTCCCTTTGCAGTTTTAAATCTTTGTGTGTTCATCTAGAAATCTTTTATCAATGGAATCATGTATTCTCCATACTGTGCTATGACTTGCTTTATTACTGTAGCTTCTGTTATAGCCATCTTGGAGTCATATGGCTCTTAGTCATGGGTCTGTTTATGACTCATTCATGGATCTCTAGGTTAATTCTATTCACAATTCTACCCTCCTGCTGGAGGGCATAACAGATCCTTAATGCCATTTTAGATCTTTAAGATCTTTGCCTACTATACAAGAAACTTCATGTATATCTCTAAACTGATAGGTTGACAAGCATGAATATCTACTAAACTTATCCTCCCGTATTCATCCTATAGTCTTAACTTCAGGCCTAGAATGTGAAATTAAGCTAGCTTACATCTCCAGCCAAACAACCTGTGAGATCACACCCTTGGGGATGGCTAACCATATCTGCACGAGGACACTGTTACACAGGCAGAGTCTAAGGCTCTGTCCAGGTGTGAGGCCAGCTGGCTTGAGACTGGAGAAAAGTGGCAATGGCAGGGAGAAGAATGGGTGTGGAGCAGGCGAGGATGAAGTGAGGTCCCAGGGTGAGGGGGTGAGGCTATATCCTGTTCCAAACTTCCCAGTACAGTTGAGGCTTAACTTTTGTGCAAGGTTTCAATACGACCTTAAGACTTGAATACCTGCTCTCTTTGCAGATGTTGTAGACCCCAAAGGGCATGAGATTGCTGAGGATGCTGTTTTGAAAACAGTGGCTGCTGTAGGTGTGTTGGTGGGTGTGGTGGTGATTGTAGGTTTCATTTGTTACCTGCATAAGAGAAGAACTGCAAGGTTGGATGACTAATTGGATTTGAAAATAAAGAAACTGCAGTAGAACTCGTGCTGCTTTTGTGTGTATGTTCATGTGTGCACACATGTGTACGTGCAGATGGAAGTCAGAGGACTACAAATGTCCCTATGCACCATCTACGCCCTCCCGCATCGAGTCTCACTGGTCTGGAACTTGCCAAGTAGGCTAGACTAGCTAAATGGGTAGGGAGCCACAGGGATCTGCCTGTCACTGCCTCCTTGGCATTACAAGTATGTGCTCCTAGGACTGGCTTTGTTTAGAGACACGGTCTCCCTGTAGCCCCAGCTGATCTGGAACTCCCTATGTAGACCAGGCTGGCCCCGATCTCAGATCTGCCTACCTCTACCTCCCAAGTGCTGAGATTAAAGGCATATGTCACTATGCCCAGCTAGGACTGGGATTTTTTAAACCAGTGAGTTCCGGAGATCAAACTCAGGTCCTTGTGCTTGCAAGGCATGTGCTTCACCAGCTGTGCTCTCTCCCAGCCCTCTTGCCTTCTATCTGAAGATGAAAACACATTAAAGAATTATTTCCTTCCATCATTACATAGCTACAGTCCTCTGGACAGGAGTTCATTTACTTGGACAAGAATAGGCAGTTTTACAACTTGTTTCTAGGTTAGGTTTTTCTGACCTCCCCGCACCCCAACACTATCTGAACCATGGTATTTACATTCAATAGTGAGGCTATTACAGCCCCACCGAAGGGAGTATGCTTAAATATGAGTCTTCTGTGCTATACCTCTTTTACTTAAATACACAGAATTTGGGGGCTATGAAGTCAGTGTCTAATTTTGTCTCAATGAAATGCTAGACACAGGGTACTTACAAAGTCAAGTGGTTTGGGTTTTGATTTTTTCTGTCTCACCATTCTAGAGGTCAAAGGCTGATAGGCCCACTGGGCAGGGTCTGTGGTGAAGGTGGGAGTGTATATCAGCAAGCAATCATATCTGGAGTCAGGAAACAGGACAAGATACCTTACGATCACCTTGAAGGGCATATCCCCAATAGTTTAAGGACCTCTAAATGTCCACAGCATCTCTCAAAGCCACCACTCAGGGGATCACTCTGGGAACTAAATATATATTTGTTTCTTTGAGATGGTCTTCCTGTAGTCCCAGATGGCCTAGAACTATGTGGACTAGGCTGGCCTCAATCTCAGAGATCCACCTGCTTCAAGTGCTGGGATTAAAGGCATGCACCTCGAGTGGCTAGGGACCAAATCTTTAACAAAATCTTTAGGGGCCAGTCAACCAAAATACAACACCATCCTTAATCATTGGCAAAAATTCTTTCTCTTTAATGAAATTTTAATGGAAGAAAGTTTCCTAATAAAGTATTTCCCAACTTGGGGATAAAGAGATAGCTCAGCAGTTAAGAGCACTGGCTGCTCTTGCAGAAGACTTGGGTTTGATTCCCAGCATCTACTTGGTGGCTAACAACTATCTGTAACTCCAGTTCCAGGGGATCTGACACCCTCTTCTGACCTTGGCAGGCACTACACAGCCATACATACATTCAGGCAATACATTCATACACATAAAAATAAAGTATTTCCCAACTCAAATCTCTCAAATAAGACAATTTCTCTGAGAACTTAAAGTGGTTTAGTAACATCTCTATAGCCCTAATTTAAAGATCAGAGTCTCTTTAGGAGACGGAAAGGAATACTATACAATTCATCTTTGGTGCAATTGCAATATTCCAGGCATCAAGACTGTCATTGAATTGGAGCCTGAACTATTTCAACATTACCTATGCTCAGGTCTCACTAGCTCTCAACCCTGTATGGCTCAATCCCTAAGGGTAACCTAACTTCCTCCAGGCTGCATGGGAAAAGTCATCTCTATAGGACTAGTCTTTAACACCAGAGCTCAGACTATCTTTAACATATCCAATACAGAAAAAGATTCACTTACATCCTTCAGCTAGAAAAATTTGTTCTTCAAGAAGAACATAAAGATTTTAAATCTCTAGAAGTGGAGGTTAAAATAGAAATCTTTTTAACTCCTTGACTATCAATTGTTAGGGTATTGAGGTTTTCCCAGATGTAACCTGGAGGTAAAATAGAATATGTGCATCTGTTATCTTCAATATGCCCTGCATTAGACTTTGCATAGCTAAGACAGAAGACCTAAGAGTTTAAAGGAGAAAAGATTTATTTTGGCTCACAGTTTCAGGAGTTTCAATCTATGGTCACTTGGTTCCACGTGCTTGGGTAGACTTTCAAGACAGCAGGAGCATGTGGCAGAGAAGGATCTTGTCTCATTAGGGATAGAAAACAAAGAGTGAGGAAGGGACTCAGGAGCAAGTGTAATCTTTACAGGAATGCCCCCTGGAGTCCTACTTCATCTAGTAAGGCCCTACTTCTAATGTTTTACGACCTCAAAAAACAGTGCCAGCAGCCAGGGACCAAGTGTTCTGCACATGAACCTGTGGAGGACATTTCAAAACCAAATTCACCCTCTCTTCAAATCATTTTGTTAGATTTATATAGGGTGAAACTCAATTCTGACAAGAGGAAATGGTTGCACTTAAATTATGTGGAAGGTCTGGTATGCCTACAGTAATAGAGGTTGAAAGCTCAAGACATCCAAGCTATTGTTAGACCTGGATTTATAAAGGTATAAAGAATTATTCTACACACGACTCTCCTGCCCCATTTTGGACTTCTGACCTCCAGGCTTGTAAAATACTCTGTGTTTTATGGCGCTGTTTGTGTTCAGTTGTTGCAGCAGCTATAGGAAACCAATCCACCCTGTGATGAATCATGACCCACACACTGGAAGAATACATCACAAGATGTTTGTGTTTAGCCATGAGTTACTTGAACCCTACAATAGCTCACCCAGGGTGTGATAGCCCCTTAATCAAAGTAGAACTTCTTCTGGAATGGTCCATGTGTCTAGGGATCAAAGTCACCTGGGCTACTAGGCTGCCCTGAAACACAATTTTATTTTAATGTACTTGCCACGAATGCCAAAGCAGAACTTGGAGGGTGAAAAGCCAAAGTTTCCTGGAGCAGCTGCTGGGATGAACACTTGTTGCCATGGCAGCCCAGAACAAATATAATGAGCAGTTGATTCAAGTCGGGTTCTCAACTTTGAAAGCACACATCCTACGGTATGTGGAGGAGGCAGCCTATTCAGAGAGGAACTGTGTGGGCAAAGAGTGAAGTGAAAACCCCAAGAGGCTGCTCCCCATCCAGGCTGGGTTTGCGACCTTCCTTATTGGGTAGTGATGGGCTGTAAATGTATTACAGGTGTCAGGAGCACCATGACGGGCCTCTGAAATTCAAATACTCTTTGGATTGTTCAGATGGTGGAGGATCCAGGGGCTAGGAATGGGCTTGTGTGTTGTGGAAAGAGAACTCTAGCACACTTTTCTTCCCTGCCCTGTTCTGCTTCAGGTAGTTCAATGAGATCAACAGAACTTCAGAACAAAAGCTGGGTTTGGGTTCTACATCTACATGCTAGCTCTGTGACCTTGAGCAGACAGAACAATCTGATCCTGTTCCCATACCCCCAGCTCATGTCAACATCTCATGATAGGGAAGAGGTAGAGTTCAATGAGATAATCACCACATTGGTATAAAGCAGTATAGTCAGCCCTGAAGCACCTAAACACCAGGATGCCAACAGCACTAAGAATTCTAGATAACCTCTTCATCTAGAGACCTTGTAGTGTTTCCCCATCCACAGCGACATGGCAACTAGTGTTGTCATTATGTCTCGTTTAGGCAGCCATATTGTTGTGATTTTATGTGTACAGCTTCCCTGTCATGTCTCGCAGCAGGCATCCTGGTCCTCTGGCTCTTACACTCTTTCTGCCTCCTCTTCTATGATGTTCCCAAAGCCTTAGGTGTAAGGATTGTATTTGAGATCTATCAATTGGGGCTGGACACCCCATGGTCACTTATTCTCTGTATTTTGACCAGCTGTGGATCTCTGTAATCATCTCTACCTGTTGTAAAAAAAAAAAAAAAAAAAAAAAAAAAAAAAAAAAAATGGTTTCCTGTGTTTTTGAAAAAAAATTTAGAATAAGTATTTAGACTAGAGTTAGACATTAGATTGGTTTAGGGAAACATCAGTAGGCTCTGCTCTAGGGTCTATGACCTCTCTGGACACTGGTATTCGGCTAGGTTTCCAGTACCAGGCATTAATTCTCTCCTATTGAGTAAGCCTTAAATTCCAAATCTCAGAGATACTATGGAACAATTGCTGTAAATTGAATGAAGTAATGTGTTACACCAGGGGTTCTTAGATGCGAATTCTATAAAGTATGCTGCTGCTGTGCATGGTGATGCACGCCTTTAATCCCAGCAATCAGGAGGCAGAGGCAGGTGGATCTCTGCCATTGAGGACACCCTGGTCTACATAGCAAGTTCTAGGCTAGCTGGGGCCACAAGGAGACTCCGTCTCAAACAAAACAAAACAAAACAAAACAAAACAAAACAAAGCATGCCCTGACCTCACTTATTAAATGAATATTTAAGGGTTTGGAATCTGAACATACTTAAGCTCCATGGGAGGATAAATCCTGGCCCCAGTGACTTCTGTGTGCTAATCCCAGGGACCTGTGAATCTTCCATATATACACAGGGACTTTGCAGTCATGATTAAGAGGGTTGAGATGGATTATTCAAGTAGGACATAAATATAATCACTCATATCCTCCTAAGAGGGAGTTCTGACTATGGAGAGAAGGCTGGTTGAGGGGAGCAGAGAGTGGGGTAGTACATTTTGAAGATGAAGGAAGAGGTTTTGGGTTTGAGAGAGGGATACTGAGTCAGATTATCCTTTGGAGGCAAGAAATTTTTAGAAGAGTTATTAATACCATGAACATTCAGGCAGTGTAGTGGGTATGCTAAAGAGAGTTCAGGCCCAGGGGACAAAGTGGGAGTCTCTTGTTACAGGTTTGAGAGCGAGGGAGAAGCTCCCATGCCGTATAGTTAATGAGTAGCTCATAGTTCCTGCTTGCAGTCAGGTCTCTCTGATTCCAGGGTGGCAGGGGAAAGGGAAAGGATCTGGTCTTTTTGACTTCAGGGTCATAGTACAAGACTTGTCAGTTTCCTAGGATCCAGCTATATGGGGAGCTTGCTGAACTCTTTGGGGGAGTGAGAGTTACAGACTCACAGATAGTCACAAGTGGATGCCCATTGCTTCTTTTACAGTAGCTGTGGGGGCGGGGGGCGGGCTACTGTAGGTAAGCCAGGCCTGAGCAGCCCCTAGCCCAAAACTTAACAGACACTAGCCACTGACTAGAGGTAGATGCTATTAGATGAAAAGGCAAAGAAATGAATTCTCCTTTAAGCCCTGAAGAAGGAAGAAACCCAACAATATCTTATCCTTAGGACATGCCTAGGTCCTTTGCTCACAGAGCACTTGAAGACTCTTACTTTGTGAATAAACATAAGTAAAACACAAGAGCCCTGGGGCAGATAGTATAGGGTTTAATCAAAACAAATCTTGTGCTTTTCATTTCCTTTCTTCTCCCCGCCAGACTTCTTTTCTGCCTAGAGAATCTTGCCTTTCTTTTGGCATAGCATAGCATCCCCTTAGGGGATGTTTCCTGACTAGCCTAGGAGAGTGGTGATAAAGTCCCATTCCCCTTGCCAGAGATTTGTTTAGAGATGGGGAAGGTTTCAATTCAGTGCTATTTAAGGGGAAACTGGTAGGGGGCTTCTCTGGCTTTTTCTTCCTTGTCTTAAAATAGACTTATGCAGCTAGTCAGGTTTTTGTTTTTTTGTTTGTTTTCTGTCTGCCTTTGAATGTAACTATGGGACAGTGTGCTTCCTGTAGCTGCCCTCTTGTGCCCCAAGGGAAACAAACCGAAGGGCACTCTGAGGAGGGAGCAAAGACACAGCTTAGATTTGGAGGAGGTGGTTGTATGGCCTGAATCAACCCAAGAAGTACGCACCTCTGGATTTCATGTTCTGTGACAAATGAAGGGTTCTTCATTTGTAAAGGAGGCATATTGCTTTTTGCAAGTAAAAGTATTCACTTTTTTTTTGGTTTTTTTTTTGGTCTTTTTGAGACAGGGTCTCCCTGTAGCCCCAGCTGACCTGGAACTCACTACATAGACCAGGCTGGCCTTGAATGCACAGAGATCTGCCTGCCTCTGCCTCTCAAGTGCACACCTGGCCAAACTGATTCACTCTTAAAGAACTTCCGGACTCATAAAGGTGTAATTAACTCCTTTATTGACTGTCTCCCTTTCAGATGCTGGCTAGAACCTAAGTATGCTTTTCCTGGTACTTTGGGCTTCCTTACTCTTTCTCTAAACTGCGCCCCCGCCATGTTGCAGCAGGCAGTCAGACGACTGACCACACCACATTAACCCAAGCAGCATGCCCCCCACTTCTCTTCTCCACTCTCCTCTCTGGGCAGCTGCCAAGGTTTATAGCTTGCTTGTACTGGTGTTTTTCTCTTATTATTTTTCCAATATATATTTTTATTGAATTTTTGTGCGTTTTATACATCTTAATCATATTTAGACCCTCTCCCCTACCTGCACCCCCCCCTAATGCCCACCCACCAGATTTCAGGAATTCTGTTATGCATTAAGTCTCTCTCTTAAAGAAGACCAACTCTCCCTCACCCAGCAGTGATTGGCTGCCAATAGTTCCCTGGCTAAAGTTGGGGCCTCCTGCCCATTTGCCTAGTTCAATGCTGGGTTTCTGTCTGATTGAGTTGCACGGGTCTTGTACGTGCTGACACCATTGCTGCAAGTTCATATGAGCAAGTTCCCAGAGGCCTGGAAGCCTCTGTTTCCTTCTTTTAAACTCTAATAAAATTGTCCTTGAGTTTAGCAAAAAAATAAAAAACACGAAAACCCTGTTTTTACAAAACCTCTGTCTATAACACATCTTTTAAAACATAGTTATGCTGGGTGTGGTTGTACATGTCTTTGATCCCAGCACTCAGAAGGCAAAGGCAGGCAGATCTTTGTGAGTTCAAGGCTAGCCTGATCTACATAGTGAGTTCCAGGTCAGCTGGGGCTATAGGGAAATCCTGTCTCCAAAAAAACCAAAACAAAAAACCCCAAGTTATATGTGTTTCTTTGGATTAATAAACAAATTTGTGGGCTGGAGACATAGCTCAGTTGATAAGAACACATACTGTTCTTAAAGAAGTCCCAAGTTCAATGCCTACCAACCACGTCAGGCAGTTCACAACCACCTGTAACTACAGTTCCTGATGATCTGAACACTCACGTGCATACACCCCCACACAGACACACACATATACATATAATTATAAAAAATTATAAAAATAAACTGTAAAAAAGAAAAAAAAGTGTATAGACCAAAAGTAAAAGTACCTTTTGCTTACTGTACAGCTCTGTAAAGCCCAAGAAGACCAGATCTGGCTGTGTTCCTCTTTTAGTTCCCACTGACAGCACACTGCAAAGGAAGTAGTTTGGTGGAAACTGCATAATACTTGTTTAATGTTCATAGAGAGTAAATTCTGTGCTCCCCAGTGAATACTAAAACCCCCAGATGCTCAGGTCCCTCTGATGTATAGCTGTTTTCTCTGAACTGAAGCATTCTTTCCCAGAGGGAGGTAAAGGAAACTTACAAGAAAGTTTCCTCAGGAAGCTCAGAAAGTTGTGTCTCACAAGGTCCTGTCCCAAGGTTATATAAGCCATAACAACTGCCAGGAAGGGAGACTCTGATGGAGAGGACCACAGTTTGGACAGGGAGCTCCTAGGATGAAGCTTGTGTGAGTCATCACACATCAGAGTGGACTTTTCAGGGAGCCAGCTGCCTCTGAGTTGCCCACACTCCTGTAAATAACCGCTCACCCTTGCTCCTCTAAACCACCCCGTCAACTAGTAGATTCATCAAGGTTGACTTTGTTTGAATCGTTATTTTTAGTCTGTTGTTGGTGCCCTATCTGCGATGAATAGACATTTGTTCATATTTCTCCAGGAAAAGTCATACAACCCCCTTCTACAACATGACACACTATTAGTATATAATCTACATACACCCTCCCTAGATACAATGCAAATGTAACCTAATACAATGCAAATGCTATGTAAATATTTGTTGTATTGTCTAGGGATTGACAATTAAACACCTGTCCATGTTTGGTACAGACACAATTTTTTTCAAATATTTTCCATCTGTGGTTAGTTGAATCTATGGATCAGAATCCACAGATACCTAGGACCAACTATTAAAAGAAGCTTGGCTCAAAGCACATGATGTTACAGTTTCTTACTTCCTGCCCACACTTAGGAATCTTCTCCAAATTCAGAGAGACGAGGAAGGTTACATGAAGTCATCACTGGATGTAGGAGACATAGGCTCTAGACTGGCTAGATTTACAGTGTGGCCCCGAGAGAGCTGTTTTCTTTTCTGGGCCTAAGATTTGCCTTTGACAGGAGTGTTTTAGAAATGTTCAACACTTTACCACTCAGAGTGTTTTCAGTGGAAAACCTCACCTGGAAGCTGGAGGTGGCACCGAAGCTCAAGTCCTGCTCCGGAACCTTAGACTAAGAACGTGCCCGGTGCACCTCCTGCCCCCCAGGACCTGTGTACACTCAAATTTAAGAAGCAGTAATCTGATACTGCCGGCTTCCAGGAGCTGTTCAGTTGGCCTGCATGTGGGTGCCCTCTACTGGCTCAAAAGGAAACATTTTCTTTAGGAAACATAGTTTATATATGTGTAATATATGTATATATAAATATATACATAACAATAACGAAGAGGTCATGAAGTTCAGAGGGAGTGTGAGGGGGTGTGGGAAGAGTTGGAAGGGGAGAGAAGAGGTTGGAAGTGATGTAAATACAATACACATGTATGAAATTCTAAGTGAGGCTGGAAGCTTCAACACCCAAACAAGGATGCAGGGATTGTGGTTGCTTATAGGGGAGGGAACAGAATCCAGAAGAGGTTGTGGTTGACAATGTGGCTATAGACATGGCTCCATAGGGAGCGGGACATTTGCAATTCATTCTATGCAACCTGTGATTCCCAGAGTCATTCTGAACTGTAGCAAAGGTCATGGGTACTCTACTGTTTGCAACTTATTCATGGGAACAGAGCCAACCCCAGAAGGACTCCGAGGTGGGTGGAGGAGTTCATATTGAACAGCATACAGGTAACAAGGGTGGGGTTTTCAAACAGTGCATTGGAGTCTTCTCTGTCTCTCTCTCTCTCTGTCTCTCTCTCTCTCTGTCTCTCTCTCTCTCTGTCTCTCTCTCTCTCTCTCTCTCTCTCTCTCTGTGCCCTTAGGCAGTTGAAGCTCTCAGTCTTCCCACTTTCTCATCTTTAAAGTGAATAGTAGTTTAAAGTGTCTAGAAGCAGGGGGCCGAAGATAGGTGAATCCGAGTTCGAGACCAGCCTGGCTACATAGCAAGTTCCAGGCTAGGCAACCAGCCAGGGTTACAGGGAGACCCGATCTCAAAAAAAAAAAAAAAACCTGGACAGTATGATAAATGAACTTTTTACTGAATAGTCACAGTTTTCATGGTTTGGGCATTAATTCTCTTTCCAGAGAGCTATACTTTGAACTGAATATAAAAGGCCAATGATTTCTGTTTAATAACCTTGCCTTACATCATTAACTGCCCCCCATAACCTGATTAAGGCAAAGTCCTTTCCATGTTCCACTTCTGCTTTGTTTTAAACAATTCACACAACGATGCATTTTGATTTGATCCTATAGTATGCCTCCTGTCAGAGTTTTGTACAGTATTTCATGTTATTTGATTGTTGAAGGCCTTTAGCTAAATTAACTTAGCCTTGACTGAGATGCCATGTTTCCTGAATTCAGTGAGTCATTTAATCTCTGGACCTTGGTTTTATCCCTGTGATCCAGATGCTGATGCTTAAGAGCAATAAGCAAGTGGGGAAAGACTGAAATTGGTCTCATGGTGAGAAGGAGCTAGCGCCGGTGAGTGCCGTGGGAAAGTACCTTGCACTTGGCTGAGTTTGAATCAGGAGCACTTATGTGATCTATATACTTTTTGAAATGATCTCTTGCCTAGTAGCTGAAAAGCCTCCTCCAAAAAGTTGTGCAAAGCTCTCAGCTTGAAAATACTTCCGAGCTTTGAGTCCTCAGTAAAGACAACTCTCTAAGTCAGCTTTCTGACACTTCTTGGTGTCAAATGACACATTTGGCCTCATTCAGGAGCAGTTGAAAGGGTAGCATTTTCCACACCATCCCCATCTCAGAAAACAGCATCCTAGGTGTTAACCTTGGATTCTCCTTTCCTTCTCCAGCCACACTAATTCACCAAAAAATGCCACTGGATGTTCAAGGATGGAAGGTCTTCATTACCTCCAGCCTAGTTTAAGTCAAATCTGAGCTAGGCCTGGATTATACATCTATAATCCAAGCATTTGAGAGGCTGGAGTAAAAGGAGTACGAGTTGGAGGTCAGCCTTGGCTAGTTAAGTTTTCCAGACCCATGTAGCAGGCCACTACCCGGAAGGAAGGAAGGAAGGAAGGAAGGAAGGAAGGAAGGAAGGAAGGGAGGAAGGGAGGAAGGGAGGAAGGGAGGAAGGGAGGAAGGGAGGAACGGAGGGACGGAGGGACGGAGGGACGGAGGGACGGAGGGACGGAGGGACGGAAGGAGGCACAGTACAGATCCCTCTCCTGACTCTTGAGTGGGCACTGCCATATGAGCATGTTATGATTTGAATGTGAATGTCTCCTAGAGGCTCATATGTTTGAACACTTGGTCCCAGCTGCGGGGAGCGGAGGGGAGGAGTACAGCTTTGAGGTGTCAGGCTGGCTGTTTCCTGTCCTAGGTCTCAACCTTGGATTTTCCTTTCCTTCTCTATCCACACTAATTCGCCAAATGTGACTGCACGTGCAATGTGATCAGCTGCTTCAGGATCCTGGTACCATGCTACCCCACCATGATGATCTATAGCCACTCAAACGATAAGCCAAACAAACCCTCCATTAAGCTGCATCTTGTCAGCTATTTGATCATAGTAATGACAGAAGTTAACTGTCAACAGGGAAGTCGTGGTTTTTGTGTGTCTGGCAACGATGGTCCATTGGTAAAAGCTTGGTCACAAGCCTTTGGATGGAAGGGAACCTTTAGAGAGTGGGGCTTTGTGGTAGAAAATGAGGTCACAGGGGACTGACCTTGAAGGGGCTATTAGAACCCCAGTCTTTCTGCTTCCTAGTCACCATGAGGTGAGTAGGCCTCCTCGGCCATGTGCTCTTGCCATGGCCCAAATCAACAGGACTAAGTGGCCATAGACTGGAACCTCTGACACCATGAGTCAAACTAACTTTTCCCTTATAAAGCTGATTGTTTCAGGCATTTTGTTACAATAACAGAAAGCTGGCTAATACATGTCTGACATGTGGGAGCAGGAGGAGAAAAAGTATAGCAAAGAACCAAATGTTTAATAAAATGCTACAGCAAATGAACCACTGAAGTAAAAATTGCACAGAATGTTTAATTTTACTTTGTAGTCCTTCAGCATGTTTATTTTTTAAAGAAATGGCTTAACAGAAGTTTTTAAAAAATATTTTATAATTTTCTATTTTATGTGTATGAATGTAATGTCTACATGTATATAAGTACACCTGTGAGGTACAATGCCTGTGGAGGTCAGAAGAGGGTGTCGGATTCCCCTGGCACCAGAATTATGGATGGTTGTTAGCAGCCACTGCTCTTAACTGCTGGCTATCTCTCCAGTCCAGGATATGTCAAAGACGATGGCATTCAACAGTGACAGAGGAATGGCTAGAGGAATGGCCTCGAGACTTTCTAAAAGATGCTTGGCTGAATGGTTAAGATCACTTTTCAAAATTTTAAAGGCCATTATTCTCAAATGTTGCTCTTCATTTTGATAAAAAGTGAGTAAGGTAAAAGAGCTGGTTCTGGCCGGAGTACTTTTTAGCCTCTTAGTTCAAATGAGTAAAAAGCCAAAAACACCCCCAACTAAATCTCAGAAACAATCCACCATTGCTCCCAGCTGGGGCCTTGGGCCGAGCCCTGAGGCTCTAGGGGTCAAGTTCCCCAGTTCTAGAGGCCCAGGGCTCTGCTGGGCTCAAGACTACATACTGGGGAGCAGTGGAGGTGGAGGTGGGGAGGTGATCTGGCCACTGCAGGAGTTGACACAGTGAGTGAAGAAGCTCGAGCACACCTCCAGCCCCCAGCCACAGCATGAATGTGACCTGAGAGCTTGCCCAAGATGCTTAGAAAACAATCTGTTTCCATTCCCATCATTTCTGGTATGGCCCCTTGAAGTGTGCAGACTTCATCTCCAGCTGGCAGTCCGTGTTACTGTTTTGCTCCATTGGTGGTCTATTGGGTGAAAAGACAACATGGTTAGCTCAGGAGCAATGCTTCAAGTGTGAATGCCTGGTATCCCCACCTGGTTTAGTTCTAGCTGCTTCTCTCAACCATACACATTTGGGGCAACATCCACTTGATAAGGAACTACAATGCCTATGTGAGAGGTGAGGTTATGGCCCCTTTTCGCTCTTCCAGTGGCAAGATACAGAGTTTTCCCCAATTGTCTGTGCCTTTGCAGCAATCTAGCAAGATAGAGCAAGCTGTCTCACCAGTGGGAGAAAATGATATTGAAGTTGAATATCACAAAATAATTTTTTAAAAGACATAGTTGGGATTCAGACCATCTTCTGATTCTAATTAATTTTCTGACACCTTCAACAGAAAGAAGATAGAAGGGACAGGAAAAACAAACTGGTCTTTCTTAGTCCCTATGGTTGTGGGCTTCAGAGGACCTGAATAGGGAGGCTACTGATATCACCTTAATTGTATATATAGGTATCTTTGAATTTCAGTTGGCTGTGGCATCAGTCACCCACATTGGGTGCCACATCACACTCCAGAGTTTGGATGCAACACTTCCCTAGTGCCCATCTCTCTTGAGTTCCTTCTATAGAAGGCAAGAAAGCTAAACATTCCCAGCATTGAGTTGCTACCCGACAAAGTTCTGGCCAGTGATGTCTGTTTAAGGAGAATGGAGATAGGTCCAGGGAAAGACTTCACTTGATAAAAAGGGTCAGATCCACGTGGTGAGCACTTTTTTTTCCTCCCTTTATCCTGCCTTGAATATAGGTTTATACCTGGAGCTGAGGCAGATATCTTATGGCTGTGAGGAGACAAATCAATGGGCTAAAGATGGAAATGCAGAAAGCCAGAAGGTACGTTGCTGATACCTCAGAGTGGCTGTACCAGCCCTGGCTGTCTCCATCTCTTTGTTCCACAATCAAAATAAAATCCTATTTGTTGATTTGGTGTTTACCTAAGTGAGTTTTGTTTTGCTTTTATTACTTGCTATCTAAGCACAGCTCCGGGGCAACAAAAAACAAACAGGGCATAATGGTTTATGCCTTTAATCCCAGTCCTTGGGAGGCAAAGGCATGTGGATCTCTCCAAGATCAAGGCTGGCCTGGTCCACATAGTGACTTTCAGGTAGGCTGGGACTAGGGAGAGACTGTCGAAAAAAGAAACAAAAACAAACAAAAAAGAAGCCTTTCCTCTTCTTATTCTTTGTAAGTAAAGATATGTGGAAACAGCTGGGTAGTGTGACTCCGTTCTGTAATCCCAGGTACTCAGGAGGCTGAGGCAAGAGATAGAAAGCTCAAGAATAGCCTGAGCTACAGAGAGAGTTCAAGGTCAACTTGATCAATTTAGCAAGACCTTGTCCCAAAATTAAAAACAATAATTTTTAAAGGGTTGGGGATGTAGTAGCTCAGTGGTAGAGTGTTTGCCTAGCATGCCTGAAGCCCTAAATTCAATCTCTAGTACTAAGTGAGGGGGTAGAATGCGGAAGCCAGGGACACTCTGGCTGCTTTGACAACCTGGTTCAGTGTGATGTGGAATGAATGACTGAATGGCTCCACAAAGACAAAATGCCCTGGCTCCCACTTCCCCGCAGCCTGCAGGCCCTAGGAAGTTTCCCTTGCCCCTTCGAGGTTATGTTTATCTCCAGAGGTGGCAGATCATGATGTATTTCTTTGAAAGACTATCCAATGGGTTTTCCTAAGTAAAGTTTTCTTAATAGCTTTGTTTCCTTTTTCTTTAAAAAAAGAAAAATAACTTGAATTCTGTTATCTTTTATGTTTTAGGTTCAAAGCATGCTAAGTTGTGAGATGAATTGGATGGCTCCTTTTCAGGGTCACTCAGTGAGGGACTAACTTTTTCTTGAGTTTTAAAGATTTCACTAATGCAGGGTTTGCAAAGGATAGCTAACTGGTCTTAACATAGCACATTCCCTTTCCATTCTTGTCATCTAACAGGGAAATAATGGAGTTCTTCACAGCACACATGTGAGATCTGCATGACCCAACCAACTAATGCTCTCCTAATGGCTGCACACCCTGCATGGTAAAGATCAATTTAGAATGAGAGACAGACCAACAGATTTTTAATATTAGCAAAGTGATAATGTCATATTTCATTTTCATTGAAAGAAAGTTTCATTTACAGAGTGATGGTGTACCATCAGAGAACATCTACAATCATCTGGAGTAAGCCTTCCCGCTTCCCCAGATGTGTATCTGTGAGGATGCATATCAGTCCTCTTCAAATAGTTCCAGGGGCACCAATGCAAGTGTATAAGGAGAGCCCAGCTGCTTCTATTACAGCAAAGAGACTCGTGACAGCTAGGTGTGGTGCTACGTATCTGCATCTGTAGTTCCAGCACTTGGAGTGGGGAGGAGCTGAGGCAGGAGAATTGGGAGATTGAGACCAACCCAGGCTGTATAATGAGTTTCAGGCTACCCTGGGCAGGGGGGCAGGGCACTAGCAATAAAACAAAACAATGTGATTCACTAAATTCATTTTGTTTGGAAAATACAATTGATTTTCATTAAACGTTTTTGTATCAATGGGTAATATTTTTCTTTTTAAGCAAACAGTTGTAAAATTTCTGCTATAATTCAGGCTGGATTGTTATCAAAACACTGAATCCACTCTTTGGATGCGTCAATAACCTTAAATACCCGAAAAGAAAAGTATAACCAATGATCAAAATGATCAGTATAATTCTTTAAGAGTCTATGTGTATAGCTAAAGACTACATAACAAGAAACAATGCCAGACAGGAGATACCTTCCTTTGAGTTGTTGGCCAGGATGGCCCAAGAGACTCCCAGACAGTAACCCAGTATAGAACTGGGAAAATGAACAGAAGACACCAATCTTATCTAAAGGAATATTGATAACTGATTACTGCTAGATGAGGAACAGCTGATCTTCCTATAACAAGGAACTCTAGATAGGGTGACTAGATTCAGCGGATGGACAAGCACTGTGGGAGGGCTATGGGAGGTGCCATTTGAGATGTGGGTATAAAGATGAATAAGATTGTCTTGGCTGTTCTGTATGAAATACACACACACACACACACACACACACACAAAAACAAAAAAACAATAAATAAAAAAAAGAGAAAAAAAAGAAAGTCAAATGAGTCTTGAGAACAGAAACCTTAAGAATCTCTGCCCAACTTGAAACAGAGGGTCTGAGTGCCTTGGTTGGGAAGAGGAGGGGGGCAAAGACCAAGCCCAGTCTCTTCACTGGCAAATACCATTCTGATTGACTTTTTCTTTTTCCTTAAGGCATGTATATCTATGTACATGTGTACAAGGGTGCACATCTATGTGTAAGCGTACATCCATCTTCTGTGTGTCTGTGTGTGTGCATATTTGCATGGAGACCAGAGAGCAGCTTTACATGTCATGTTAAGGAACACTGCCCACCTCCTAGGGTCTCACTGACCTGGAGCTGCTGATTAGGCTAAGCTGGCTGGCCAGCAAGCCCCAGGGATCCAACTCTCGGCCTCCCCGCTGCTGGGATTACAAATGCACACCATGTTTGATATTTTTATGTGAGTTCTGGGAATCCAAACTCAGATCTTCATGCTTGTGTGGTAAGCAGTTTACCAACTGAGCTTTTTCCCTAGCATCTGATTTTGCTGCTTTCTGTGTTATAATTTTTAAGCACTAATTAGAGTTGGATTCACAAGCAAGGAGGGGTTTGGCTCTGAAACATTGCCCTCAGTAAGCCAAACAGGGCACTGTCTCCTTTAAAACTGATAATAATCAAAGAATTTATGAAAAGCTGGTTATGGTCCCAGGGATATCAATTAAGCAATCTTGTGAGAACAACCCTGAGCACTTTAAGATTATAGATACAGCAACATATGAATAATGACAGGATAACCTTCTGGGTGTGTGCGTGGGAGTGCTATAAATCAAACCCAGGACTTTGAACATACTAGGCAAGTGACAGGATTAGCCCATTATTAAGAAGTCCAAGAGGCTGGAGAGATGGCTCAGTGGATAAGAACACTGATTGTTCTTGCGAAAACCCAGGTTCGAATCCCAGCACCCATATGACAGCTAACAACTGTCTGTAACTCCAGTTCCAGGGGATCCGACAGTCTCTTCTGTCCTCCGCAGGCATTGCACGACATGGGTGCACTTACCAACATGTAGGCAATACATGCATACACAAAAAATAAAAATATTTTTTAAAAAGGGGGCTTTAAAAAATGTTTAAAAAAAAAAGTAGTTCAAGAACTATTCAATAAGAAGACCCACATTCAAAGTAGAAGTACTTTTTTGAATTGGCAAATCATGGACTATGGGCCAAATCCAGCAAGGCCTCTGCTCTTATGTTTATTTGTTTGCTTACTTGCTTGCTTGGTTTTTATTTATTTATTTTTATGTGTATGAGTGTTATGCCTGCATGTAAGTGCACCCATGTTGTGCAGTGCCATGGAGGACAGAAGGTGTTGGGTCCCCTGAAACTGGAGTTACGGATGGTTGTTAGCTGCCATGTGCTGGAATTCGAACCCAAGTCTTCTGCAAGAGCAGTCAGTGCTCTTAACAACTGCGTCATCTCTTCAGCCTCAGGCCTCTGTTTTTGTAATGTTTGAGTAAAGATTTATTGGAATACAGTCATACCCATTCATTTGCTTATTATCTGGGTGCTCTGTTCTCCTGTTACATCATCAGAGTTGAAGAGTAGAGGGAGGATGACCAGGGTCTAAATGGCCTAGAACATTTACTGTCTGTCTCTTTCCCACGATTTTTGGCCTCTTCCCATGTTCTAGACATTTTATATTTTGACTAAAGGGGCTTCACCAGAGCTATCTGGCCTAGACTCAGGTCCCTTCTCTGCTATTCTCAGCCTTGGGAGTTGGCTTTATTTTCCCTATCAGGGAAGAAGGCTCACTGCAAGGATTACATGAGCTGAGGCTGGAAAGTGCTTAACAGAGACCCTGACACAGAGCAGGTACCCAACAGGCCTTAGCCACAACCATCAAATTAGTGAAAGCTTAAATGAACACAACATGGACCGAGTACATGGGAACTTAGAGTCTAAAATCAACACAAAGCACAAAAATCAGGCATTGAAAACCCTTCATGCCTTGGAGGGCAGGTGGTGGTTCCTTATAGGCAAACACAGTGTGTCCCAGGAACTTCAGTACAGCAGGGTTTTCCTTCTAGCACCTAAAAGGATCACTGTTTCTTTAGTCAAGACCTGGAGGGACTCATATTCTAGAAAACAACTCCATATAGTACACATAAGACATACTCAGTGTATTGAGCAGTCTGAAGAGCCGTGGAGGTCAAGACCCTGTGGGGATGGCAGTGTCCCAGCTCCTGCACCACTGTGGATTTGAATGGTGAGTCACTTTTCTCCCATTGTTTTCCTCTCCTTATCTGCCCAAACCTCCCCCTAACTTGACTTTTGTAAATTAAATGAGACATCTTTTTAGAAGAATCCATAACCTCCTCATCACCCTACTACGGAAATGAAATGAGCTGTGTGTGATGGACAATGGTAGTAATGGGCTTTGTACGAAACTACTGTAAATTCGTATCTGACATCTGATGTCTATGGGCAACTGTGAGAAACATTTGTCTCTTAGAATTTGGCTTCAAGACAGTAACTGGGTTTAGGGTGTTATCTGCATTAATCTCCTAAATGGCCAGAACTAAGTTGTTCCATTGACATGTATTTACCTGGGAGAAAACCAGTAGCTGATGAGACAGGAGATCACTATGTAAGACACGGTGACCATCGCTGACATGGCCAGTGATACGAAGCCCAAGCCACAGAGGACACAGAGCAGTGAGAGGCCACACACAGAGATGACCAGTCCTAAAAGGAGAAAGTGGTTAGGAGATACTTTCACCTGAAACAGATTGAAAATGAGAAAAATCCCAGGCCAGTGTATTTAAAATAATGACAGCTGAGCTGGAGAGATGCTCAGAGCTTAAGAGCACAGGACCAGGGTTTGGGTCCCAGCACCCACATGGCAGCTAACAACTATCTGTAACTACAGTGCCTGGGGATCGGATGCCCTCTTCCGGCCTCTGCGAACATTGCACAATGTAGGTGTACTTAACACACATGTAGACAAAACACTTATACCCATAAAATAAAAAAATAAGAAAAATTCCAAAAATAAATAATGACAGTTAACTTGGACTTTTGAAGTAATATATCCTATAAAAATCACATTTCTAACATTATTTTAAATGGCAGTGATTTCAACACCTGAGTGGGCCTCAGTGCATGGCATCCATTGGGCTGGGCCTCTGATTATTTCCAGTCTCTACTGTTCATAAACTGTATTACACTTGGGCCTCTGTGCTCATCTTTATAGCCTGTCCAGTTTGAGGCTCAGAAGGGGTAAGTCAATGGTGATGGTAGGATGCTTATGTAATATAAGAGTCGGTGTTTAACTACTCTGACAAGCTGTCTTGTGTCAGAAATAGGAATGGCAATTGCCCAATAAATACTGTCCAACCCACTGAGTTATTTCCCAATAATCTTGAGCAGGATACCTTCCAGTAATACAGCTCCCACAAGAGCACCCAGGGAGGTGAGCACCACAATGATCAGGAAGAAGGCAACAGGGATGGCTGACATGGTGGCAAATATCAGCATGGTGAGAGCCAGGAAAGGATGCCTATCCAGGTACCGAGCCACTGGAGACTTCATAAAGGCAACCACCTGTGGCAAAGGACAAAAGAGTCAGGGCTGAGCGCTGTGTCTGAATCCCAGGTTGAACTAACTGATCTGCCCCAGTTGTGGGAAATACAGCCAGAGGCTGGCAAGTCAGAGGCTCATGAGACATCACTACAACTCTTCTCCCAAGACATGAGTCACCCAGGTTGGTAGCAATATAAGGGAGCTGTGAGACAGGTAACAAGTGTGAGGTCCCCACCCAATGTCAGGTCCTGTAAGAGGAAAGATCGTATCACAGCTCTCTTGCCCAACCCATGCCTCTCAGAGATACCTCCCAGCTTATGTGTGCAAGGATACAATGTATATGCAATGTGCCTACTTTGCAGCTGAGGTTCTCATGGCTGAGATCACCAAGGAGCAGAGGGGTTAAGCCCTAGCTACTCAGCATCACTCAGGAGCTTGTTGGAGGTGCAGAACCTCCCCACCCTGCACCTGTTAGATCCAATTCGCCTTTGTCAGCAAGAGCCAGGTGATTTGCATGTTTGTTAAAGTTTGAGGTGCAATTAACTGTCTTATTCGGTGAAGCCCAGCTTCCAAAAGGCAAGGCCTAGGCATTCAAAACTATGGCCTTTGACTCCAAGGCCAAAAATGTCAAAAGTATTTGGAAGTTTGTATCTAACCCTTAAAAGATTTTAGGGTTACCTCTTCAGAGGGGGAAATGTTGGTGGAGAGGGAGTGGGTATGGATTTGATCAAAACACCTTATATGCATGTATGAAATTCTCAATAAAGTTTTTGTAAAAGTTAAAAAAAAAACAAAACAACTATGGCCTTTGACTCCAAGTGCTAAATGCAGGCAAGAGTTTGCCACCTCATCAGTGTTTTTATGCCACCAACCTGGGTGTCATAGCCTGATGATGACAACCAAGTACATGTTGTTTCATAAATAGGAGATAAACTATTCCCCATGAAAATTTGGCACCTTAATTGAGATGGGCTCTAAGTGTTTGAACAAAAATGTGGGATATCTCATGATTTCTTATAATAATTACAGGCTTAAATTATAGTTCAGGATATACTGGATTTCATAGGCTATATTATTAAAAATAATTTCATTTGATCTTTATGTTAATTTTGAGACAGAGTCTCACAATCAGCCCAGGCTCGCCTTGAACTTGCAATCGTCCTGCCTCATAATCCTGAGTGCTAGGATGATACCTGCACACCATCATGCCTGACTATGTTTTAAAATTTAACTAACAAGGTCTGGAGAGATGCTCAGTGGTTAAGAGCATGCACTGCTCTTACAGAGGTACTCAGCACCCCTGTCAGGTGGCTCACAACCACCTGTAACTCTGGTTCTAGGGAATCTGATGCCTAGAATCTTCTGGCCTCTGTGGGCATCTGCACTCATGTGCACACAGCCCCACACAGACATACACAAGCACATATAATTAAAAATAAAAATGAAATCTTTAAAGTGTGACTAATAGAAACATTTAAATTATAAGGCTGAAGAGACAGTGCAGCAGTTAAGACTGCTTGCCTGGATGACAAGTGTGCACCCCTGGCCCAACTCTTTATATATTTTAAAATGGGGCTAATAGGGGCTGGAGAAATGACTCAGCAGTTAGGAACACATACTGCTCTTATAGAGGATCCTAGTTTGGTTCCCAGCACCCACATTGGGCAGCTAACAAGTATTTGCAACTCTAGCTTCAGGGAATCCAATACCATCTTTTGGTTGCCATGGACACCTATACAAATTGGGCAATACACACACACACAGAGACATACATACATATAAATAAAAAGAATTTTTAAAAAGATTTTATTTATCATTTTTATGTGTATGTGTGTATTGCCTGCATGTAGGTAAGTGCACCTGTGTTGTGCAATGCCCGTGGAGGACAGAAGAGGCTGTCGGATCCCTGGAACTGGAGTTATGGGCAGTTGTTAGTTGCCATGTGGGTGCTGGGATTCGAACCTGGGTCTTCTGCAAGAACAGCCAGTGTTCTTAACCACTGAGCCATCTGTCCGGCCCCAAGAATTAAAAAAAAAAAGTTTAAATCATATCTATGGCTGACATACTATTTCTATTAGTAGCAGTCATTTAGGCTTTATCTTAAGGAAAAATAAATAAAACAGGAAGCAAATTAGGAACATGTGGCCAGGGTTGTGACATGCACAATGGAGCGATCTGAGGAAGACGAACCTGGTACTTGTGTGTAAGAAAGAGGTAATTAGGGGGATTTACAGTAATCAGGCAAGATAGGCTGATGGGAGATGGGTGGGACTAGGGATATAGCCTGGAAGTTAAATGACTTAGACACAGTTTGGCATGGGGATCCAAGAGGCAAAAGATAAAACTGTCCTACGTCTATTTCTTAAAGAATACACTTTTTTTTTTCAGAGCTTCCACTGAGTCTGGACGCTATAACCAAAATAACCAAAGTCATTCAGATACGTAAAAAGGCCATTCTGAATAATTCAGCCAGTCAAGCAGGAATGGCAGCACATGGTTATAGCTCTAACTCCACCACTTGGGAGACTGAGGCAAGAGATTCACCAATTCAAGGCCAGCCCGTGCTACATAGAGTGAGACCCTGTCTCAAGAAAGGAAAACCAAAGCCAAGGGTAGTGGTTCAAACCTTTAATCACACTACTCAGGAGAGGCAGGTGGATCTCTGTGAGATGGAGACCAGCCTCGTCTACATAGTAGAGCCCCAGGCCAGCTGGGGCTACAAAGAGATGCTGTCTTAAAAAAAAAGAAAACCAGATAACTACAACCAAAAGAATCACCAAGTTAAACCTAGGAATTGTCTTCTCTTGAAGAGTGGCCCTGGTCAGGCCATTCTGTTGTGGAAGGAAAGGGCATGAATTCATCCATACCTAACAGCATTACATCCATAACTGTCAGGCATTTTCTATTTTTCACATGTGTGCGCACATGGGTGCACATGCACAAGGAGGCCTGTGGTTGATGTTGGGAATCACCCAGGATTGTTGCTCCATCTTATTAATTGAAGCAGGGCCTCTCAATCAAACCCAGAGCTTGCCTATATGACTAGATCTGCTAGGCAGCTTGCTTGGGGGATGCCCTATCTCTTCCAAGGCTGGAATCGCAAGTGGGCCACCACACCTACCTGGCATTTAAGTGAATTCTGGGGATCCAAACTCATCCTCACACTTGCAAAGCAAGCACTTAACCACTGAGCCATTTCCCCAGCCCTCAGGCACTTTTAAAATAGCCTAACCCAAGGGGCTTGCATCTGGATGGGTGCAAAGCCAGGGCATGCATGGCTAAGAAGACTTACTACCTGCAGCAACTAAGGACAGCACTGGAGTTATTCCCAAAGCAGTATCTTCCTCAAACAAAGGAAGCATGAGGGTCAAAGAACCTACTATGTTCATATAAAAAAGTATTTTAGGGGTGAACACCTACCTGAGCATGCTCATTTTAAGGTCATAGTTCAAGAAGGAAAGGTAGCAAATATATTTTGGGGGCACACTTAGCTCAAGGTCATAGAACACATGTTCAAAAAGTAAAAGCAGTAGACAGACAAGAACACTTTTGGGCATGCTCAGCTCATCCATCTCTCTCTCTCTCTCTCTCTCTCTCTCTCTCTCTCTCTCTCTCTCTCTCTCTCTCTCTCTCTCTCTCTCTCTCTCTCTCTCTCTGGCCATGCTCAATTCATTTCTCTCTCTCTGTATACACATATGTTTGCATGTCTGGGCGCACATGTGTGTGCATGCATGTGAAGGTCAGATAACAACCTCAGGTGTCGTTTCTCAGTCACCACCCTTTTTTTTTTTGGTGGTGGTGGTTGTTTTTTTTTTTTGATACAAGTTCTCTCACTGGCCTGGAACAAGGCAAGGAGGCTAGGCTGGCTGGCCCAGGGATCTGCCAATCATACCCTTCCCTCCTTTTCAAATACAGGTTCTGAGCATAGAACTCAAATCATCAAGCATTACCAACTGACCCTCTCCTTAGCCCTGTTTTCCTCAATAGATTTTAACTGAAGAAAAGAAAAGGATACTTTGAAAGCATATTAATATAGGAGTTCTCTCCCAAAGGAACCTGCCTTGCAAAATGACTATCATTCGAGAACTTTCCATATATGTATTTCCCCTTTAATGCTGCAAGACAGATAATGAGAAGGAACTTAATATTATCCACGTCCAGGGATTAGAACAGCACTATTTTGATTCTCATGATAACAGAGGGGGACTCAGTGGGAGGATGAAAAGTGGGATTATGCAGTAGCATTCTCTGCAATTTTCCATCACCATCCTGGAGGTGGAGATGGGTCTCCTACCTATACTTCACAGATATAGGGCTATGCTGAACAAGCCAGGAATGTCAGAATGGAAGAAAATGGCACTATCATGAGCCAGGCTCCATGTGAAAGCCTTCTCAAATGGTACCCCAGATAATCCTCCCAGCAGCCTACATGCCAAGTGTTGCTTATTCTAGATTAGAGGAGATGGAAACAAACCAAACTGACTTGCCCAAGTCAGACAAGGGGGATTTATTAGTAAACACACACTCTAGTATACTAGAGAGTTTCCAGAGTAGGGGCTATGTGGTCAGGAATTTTGGACATGATGGCTCCCACAGGCTATCTGGGAGCCAGGAATATGCTCTACTGTGAGAATGTAAAAGACAGGTAACTCACTGTCTCTTGCTACCTCAGAGAAGAAGGAACTGGTGGATAAGGGGCAGTGACAGTAGTCAGGATCATTAAATAAGCTCTGTGGCAAGCCAGGTGTGGTGGGAGGCTAGCTTCTCCAAAAGGCACTGTGATGGTAAGTCAAAGGCACTGTGCTGTGACAGCTGCTCCCACATTAATCTCTGGGTGCCTGCTAGCATGGGATTCAGGGTTGACACACAGATTCCAAGAGAGTAAGTTCTGAAATGTCCCTTGTAGCAGGGAAGGTCTAGCATGAGAAGAAAACTGTTCCATACAGACAATCCACAGTAACCAACAATATATATTAATGCATCTTTATAAAAGTATACATAATATAGGCTATATATTAATCTACTGACAAAAAACCAATTGTGACCAAAGCTTGAAGGGCCTGACTTCTTTATTTCCTGCAGGATCAATGGTTTAGTATTTGCAAATGCAGTGATTGTGGTGACCTTATGGAATATAGCTTCCACAAGTCATGAGGATGAACTGTCAGTGTGCAAAGGCCACAAGGACCTTTCCTCCTGAGCTAGCTTTCAATAACAAGCGTCTCAGCCAACTAACTAGAAAGCTGCTTCAATTTAAAAATAGTCCAGTAAGTTCACAGTGCCAAATGCATTCTGGAGCAGGTCCAGAAAAGACCTCTGTGACACATACTGCTTTAGATTGCAAAGTATCTATGTATGTAAAAGCTGGTGATACTATGCTGTCCAATAGAAGAAAAATCACCAAACAATTCCATTGCTTTATATGTATCTGTACGTTTATGGGCCTACTGCATAGAAAGGCCTAGAAAGACATACCACAAAATGGTAATAGTATTAGATCTCATATTATTGCTCATTTTTATTAGTTTTTAATCTTCTTTTTATATGTGTGTGTATGTGCACACATTGTGTGTATGTGGGGGTGAGCACATGCCAGCATGTGTATGTGGAGGTCAGAGGACAACCTCAGGTGTCAGTCCTCACCTTACACTTTGCTTGAGACAGGGTCTCTGTTGTTTTCCCCTGCTGGATATCAGAGGTCAGGATAGCTGGCCCACCAGCTTCCGGGCAGTCTCTGTCTCTGTCTCCCATCTTTCCATAGGAGCACTGGCATTCTAGAGATGTGCTACCACACCCAACATTATGTGGGTTCTCAGAATTTAAACTCGGGCCCTCACGCTTGCAAAGCAAACACTTTACTTACTGAACCATCTCTCCAGCTCTAGTATTCTGTCTAAATGTTGAAAGGCATATAAAAGAAAACAATAAAGGTAAATATATAAGAAAAGGAAATGGAATGTCTCAAATCCCATTGCCATTGAGTGATTACCAAATACCTAAACCATCACTAATTTAAATCACAATATTTCTGCAAGTGTAAAATACACACTAGATTTAAAAGTTAGTACAAAAAAGACTGTAAAGCACCTTCTTTTTTATTAATTTTTACAACTATTACATGTTGAAATGATATTTATTTTGGATATTTATTATTTTTATGTACTTATTAATTTTGGATATGTATTATTTTTATTTTAGTGTACGAGTATACTGCCTGCATGTATGTAAGTGCACCTGTGTTGTGCAATGCCAGTGGAGGTCAGAGGTGGTGTTGAATTCCCCTGGAACTGGAGTTATGGACAGTTGTTAGCTGCCATGTGAGTGCTGGGAACCAAACCCAGATCCTCTGTAAAAGCAGTCAGTGATCTTAACTGCTGAGCCATCTCTCCAGTACTCCACTGCTTCTTTTAAATTTTTTTAAATTTATTTTTATTTTATGTGCATGAGTATTTTGCCTGCATGCATGTCAGTGCACCTATGAATGCAATGCCCACAGAGTTCAGAAGAAGGCATCAGATCCTCTGGTACTGGAATTATAGATCACTGTTAGCTGCCATGTGGGTGCTGGGAACTGAACACAGAGAACCATAACCAACAGGTGGAGATTAAAAGGCTGCAGACTGCTTATCCCTGAATAGGACACCTATATCAAAGTTCTGCCTCCCAAGGCTCAGGGATCATTGCAGAAGATGGGGCAGAAAGATTGTAAGAGCCAGAGGAGGTGGATATCCACATGGAACCAGAGTTTTCCAGACAACTGGTTTCATATGAACTCAGCAATGCTGACAAATCCCACATAAGCTCAAGCCAGACAAAATCCCAGCATAGATGTGGGGAAAATTAATTGTAAAAACTGAAAGAAAAAAAAAGTGGCCTCTTCAAATCCAGCTAAAGAATAATATTTGCCTAATTTGCCTAGGAGTGATCATCCAACTGAACTCTGCATTGTATAAGATGGAACTGAGCTGGGCGTGGTGGCCCACACCTTAATCCCAGCACTTGGAGGCAGAGTCTACATAATGAGTTCTAGGACAGCTGGAGCTACAGGGAGACCCTGTCTCAAAAAGACCAAAAAAAAAAAAAATGGACCTGGAAGTATCCTGCAATTCTCTGACTTCCTCTAGGAATCCTCCTTAAATTGAAGGCTGTCTTTCTTCCTATTCCCTTGCTATCCTGTTGCCTGGATGTAGAATGATGCTGACACACTAGCAGCCACACTGAATAGTGACTATGAAGGTTACAAGCAGAGATAGCCAAGGAGGTAATCTACAAAGATGCTGTTGCCTGGATGTGGAATGATGCTGACACGCTAGCAGCCACACTGAACAGTGACTATGAAGGTTACAAGCAGACATAGCCAAGGAGGTAATCTACAAAGATTCCTGACTTCTAACTTGCTACTTGAGGAAGAAATCCCTTTCTTTCTTGTGGAGACCAGTGTTAATTTGGGGTTTCCCATTATACACAGCATTGGAAACTGACCTTTGAGTTAGTCTGGAAGGACTGTATCAACAAAGACAGCTTCCTCTGCAGCTCCTGCAAGTCCTTGGAGGCACTTGGGGGTTCCTCTTTGGCCATCTTGACATGTCCTTCAGTCTCTCTCTGGATTAATTCTTCTGCCAGTAGGTTCTCTGGTGTAGCATGCAGTCCAGTCTCTCATGTCGGCCTGTGCTCTGTCATTAAAGGGACAAGAAGTTTCTTAAATCATTGGTAATCTTCAAAGAGTCTCTGCTATCCTACACAGTAATGTTGGGCATGCAGATAGACATACCTTGGCGATATTTATCAAAATTTCAAACTGCACACACTTCGACTGACCAGCAACATATTTTCCATGAACCTGAAGCAAATACACAGGTAAATGAAAATATACTCAAAGGATGTGTATTATATTCCTATTTATAATATGTAATTACTAGCAAACTACTGGGAAGGAGCTAATTACTCAGTAGGACACTGCTTAAATAATAAGTCATTAAAAAGATTATAAAATACTTCACAGTTGAATATACTTGTTTCTGTATACGTTATATAGGAAAAGATCTAGAAAGACATATAATCTCTGAAGACTTATTTTTTTTCCTGAAAGAATGAGCAAAGGAATACCCCCCCCCAGAAGCCAGGGGTTGTGGCACACGCCTTTAATTCCAACAGAGTAGGCAGAAGGAGGTGGATCTCTGTGAGATAAAGGCCAGTCTGGTCTACATAGTAAGTTCCAGGCCAGCTGGATCTACAGGGAGATCCTGTCTCAAAAAGCCCAAAAACAAAAAACCAAAAAATACCCCCAAAGTGAGAAAACTGAACACTCTTCCAAATTCCAACCCCTCCCCATCTTCCACTTCTACAGCTGTGATTTTGGCTGATTTCTCTTCTTTCTTTACTTGGCTCCCAAGTACCTTGTGCAATAAATCACCCTTTATGTATGGTGTAAGTCCTAACAAGAGCTGTCCTGAAGGAAAGACCTTGCCACAATTACATTCTGTGATTCAACAACCTGAAATTTCCAGGACCTTCTCAACCCCACACACTCTTTTATTAATTTTTCATACACAGTGTGCCAGATTAGGTACATTTTAAAATCCTGGCTAAACTTTCAAATAAAAAAGTCTTGTTTAACACATCCCAGAGCAAATGTCTGGCTGGACAGACATCTCCTGCATCTCTGCCTAGCAGCTAACCTCCTGACCTATGTACAAATGCTCAGTAGACTCTGTCACTGTGGCTAAAATTAACTGAGAGATCCTCACCTCTGTTTATCATCTTGAACATCCCTCATGCTAATTATGTGTTACACTGAGGAAACATATACACTACTAATGTCTACACTGCAGAGTCCCATACATACACTGAAGCACTTTTTTTTTTTTTTTTTTTTTTTTTTTTTTTTTTTTGGTCTTTTTGAGACAGGGTCTCCCTGTAGCCCCAGCTGTCCTGGAACTCACTATGCAGACCAAGTTAGCCTTGAACTCACAGAGATCTGCCTCCCCAGTGCTGGGACTGAAGCACATTTTAAGCACACCAGCTAAAGATTCTCTCCCCCTGGGTAGGAAAGGGGGCGGGGACGGCGGACACTCCTCCCTGTTTCTGTTAAAGCAGCAGCTGGCATTGATACTGAATTCAGGATGCTCCCAGCCCTGTTCTCTTGCCTTAATCTCATCTCCACAGCGGGCTATAACAAGCCTAACTGCCCCCTTTACAAGTCCTCTAGGGCCTGAGAAACACTTAAGTGCCATCCAGACCGGTCTGGGGAGTCCGATGAGGGGGAACGCAAGAAGAATGTCTGAGCCACAGTCAGTAAATGCGTCTACTTAGCCACCAATTCCCAGATCCTCCTGGGAGCGGCCCCTTACAGACACTGAGGCCTCAGGAGAAAGGAAGGCGCCACCCCAAGCAGTTTAAGGACGTCCCGCCTACTATGAGCCTAGGGGGCCGAGCGAGGTCCCTAGGCTTCACTTAAAAAGCCCCGCTCCCCACCCCAGCGCCCCCGCGAGCAAACTGCCACCGCTAACATTCCAGCCGGGTTCCCATCCCCTTCTGGGGGCGGGGGAGAATTTAGGGGCACCCAGAAACGAAGGAAGGCGCCACCCCAAGCAGTTTAAGGACGTCCCGCCTACTATGAGCTTAGGGGACCGAGCGAGGTCCCTAGGCTTCACTTAAAAAGCCCCGCTCCCCACCCCAGCGCCCCCGCGAGCAAACTGCCACCGCTAACATTCCAGCCGGGTTCCCATCCCCTTCTGGGGGCGGGGGAGAATTTAGGGGCACCCAGAAACTTATTCCGGTCCCCCTTTCCGATGCAGGCTCAGACTTTCAATCTGCAAAGGCCAGGGATCCAGAAAGAGCGAGGTGGGTGTGATGCAGATGGGGACCTGATTCCCCAACCACCGGGCACAAACCCTAGGAAATGGAAACCCAGTGGGAGTCGGGGTCCTGTCATCCATCTGGGTAGAAGCCACCTTTGACACCTGCAGCTCCTCTCCCGGTGGGGCGCAGGGCGCTGCTGTGAACCAATCCTGGGGAGGAGGTCTAGATTAGGCAAGACTCCACATCTTCCCATCTAGATTTCTCAAGAGGGGATAGGGCCTCGCGCGTGGGTTGGAGCTGGAGACCCTTTCTATGTTGCAGGTGTGTAAGGGCGGGGTGGGGGTCGGGTGGGGGCTGGGAATGGTGGATCCGGTTAGACCGGGAGCTCTCAGCCCCGTCCCAGCGTCTCGAGGCACCAGACACCTTTATTGCCAACTCAGGGCTACAGGCGAAGGACCATACTGCACTTCTCCACTTCCCCGGGCGGAGCCCGAAGGGTTCAGCCCGTCGGGGCCCCCAGGACCCTCCACCCCATAGCTTCCCTCGCCGGGTGCGGCGGCCAGGATGCCCCTCGCCGAGCCCGCAGGTGGTGGGAAGCGAGGTGGGAGGAAGAGGAGAAGGAACCAGCGCCGCGGTGGGAGCGAGAGCTGGACTTACCTCCTTCCCACGGGTGAGAGCTCCCACGGGTGAGAGCCCAGCCTCCTCCGCAGGCCGAGGCTCCGCCCCTAGGCCACGCCCCTCGCAGGCTCCGCCCCGCCCTCCCATCGCTGGCGGAAGGACCCCGTCCGGATGTCCTCCACCCTACCGCCACTCCCTCTGCAAAGAGCGCTTGTTCCTGCCCACTCACTCTAGGAACTACTCAGACGAATTTGTGAGGAAGACAAATTCGGCTTGAGACGGTCCCTTCGGACACCCATGGCTTGGAGTGAAATGTTTTGGGCCACTTCTGAAAGAAGTGGACTGGCAGCCAAGAGTCTTTTGGAGCTTAAGTTTTCCCCTCCTAAATGCACCAAACCAGTTCCTCTGGACTCGTCCCTGGAGTTCGAGGTACCTAGGCTGGAAGGGTCTAGCCATTACTCAAGTGCAAATGTCAGCCAGCGAGAGCCTTAGAGATGGATTTTCTCCATTTTACAGATGACAAAACGAGAGGCAGAGACAAAAGGTAAATAAACTCATATCCTGTTCACGAGGATCCATGCTAGGGAAATCCATGTTTCCTGGTCCCAAATCCAGGCCAAAAGAGCACAGCTACTGTAACTGTGCCCGAGGTGGGATGAGGAGGTCCTGTGTGCAGCGTGGTATCCCTGGCCTCTACCTTCTAAGTACCATTAATACCCCTCTTAAAATTATGATGACTGAAAATGTGCCCAAACTATGCCAAATGTCCTCTGGAGAGACAGGAAGGGACAATCATTCCGTATTGAGAAGCAGTGTCATTGAGCTTTCAGGGAGAAAAGAGTGGCCAGGGGTCCCACAGTGCTTGGCTCGGTGACTTTGGTGGTTCGTTAGCCATTTCTTGATCCATAAAATGGGGGAATAAGCTCAACATTTGTCAGCTACTGAAAAGGTCTCAGGTCCTTTCCCATCCAGAGACTTAGGATGATCCACCTCCCCTCTGTGACTTGTGTCCATGACAACCCGGAGAATAATTCTTTGGGCAATGAGAGCAGTCACGGGGTTATAGAGAGGACTGGTACAAAGATGCCTTTAAAGTACTGAGTATCGGGTGGGAGAGATGGCTTAGCAATTAAGAGCGCCGGCTGTTCTTGCAGTGGAGCTGGGTTCGATTCCCAGCACCCACATGGAGGCCAATAACTGTCTGTAACTTCAATTCGAATGATGCTTTCTGACCTAAGCAGGCATTGTAGGACATTGTGCATTACACAAGTGCAGGCAATGCACTCACACACATAAAATAAAAATAAAGACTAAAATATGAAAAAAGTACTGAGTATGTATCAGGCATATAGTGGAGGCTCAAAACTCTTTCATGGGGTTGCAGGTATAGTTCAATGGTAGAGTGTTTGCCTAGTATGCCCCTAAGCCCTCTCTCCAATCTTCAATATTAAAAAAAATCAATAGTATTATTGCTTCAGTCATCTGCTTCAAGAAATAATAATCAGGCTAGTGGATAGAGAAATTAGCTTGGAGATGTAAACAATGACAATGATGATAATAAGTTGAGGGATCTCATTCCAACTCCTCCATTACAGCATAAAGGGGGAGCTAGTTAAAGGCATGGGGAGCATGGACAGGCAAGTATGGTGTCCCTAAATTTTTAAGTTTCAGGCAACATTGTCTGGCTGTGTGCACTTTGTGTATGACCCAGGGAAAACATGACCGTTTGTTTTCCTTAGACTATAATACCGTACCATCAGTCCCTATGGATGCTGCTTTGGAAAATTGGAGCTTCCCTGGAATTTCAGTGAAGAGTGCCATCTAGGAGCACTTCTGAATCCTCTAACCCCTCCCACCTGCAGCATTTCTGTGGGGTCAGCAAGTGCGTCTCCTAGAGTGCTGACTGCCTCCTCTGACATCTCTTGTATTTCCCATGCTGGGGATCTGGCATGTCTCTGTAGCATCACAAACCTGGCTCTTGATGAACATGCAGTGGGCTGATAAAATCAATCTATGTACAGCCTCTCCTATGCCTTTCCCCAGTTTCTTACTGCCATGGATGGAGAATTTACAATCCCATCAAATCCACAACCCTCCAATGTGATGGTATTAGGAGGTGGGGGCCTTGGGGAAGTGACTATTCACAAAGGTGAAGTCCTTATGAATAGAATTAATGTCCTTATAAAAGGGTCTCTAGAAAGAGAACTCTCTTCCTCTTTCTGCTATGGCAAATGCAATAAGAAACTGGCAATCTACAACCTGGAAGGGGGTCTTCTCTGGAGTCCCACCATGCTGGCATCCAGACCTCACACCAGCCTTCTCAACTCTGAGAAATCAGTTTCTGAAGTTTTATATTATTATAAAGTTATTATAAAATTATTATTATAAAATTTATATTATTGTTGTTGTTGCTGTTATTTTATGTATATTTTGTGTTTTGCCTGCCTGGAAGTGCATCTGTGTTGTGCAATGCCCAAGGAGACCAGAAGAGGGCATCAGATCTCCTGGCACTGGAATTACAGACAATTAGCCACCATGGGGGTACTAGGAACCAAATGAAGGTCCTCTGCAAGAACAGCTAGTGCTCTTAACTTCTGAGCCACCTCTCAACAAAACCCTGAAGGTTTTGTTGTTGTTTTTATTTGAAACAGCATCTTACTGTAGCCCCAGCTGTCCTGGAACTTGTTACCTAAACCAAGCTGGCCTTGATCTCACAGACATCCTCCTGCTTCCGCCTCCTGAGTGCTGGAATTAAAGGTGTGTGCCACCACGGCTGGCTTTGAGTGTGAAAGAAGAAAGAAAGAAAGAAAGAAAGAAAGAAAGAAAGAAAGAAAGAAAGAAAGAAAGAAAGAAAGAAAGAAAGAAAGAAAGAAAGAGAAGGAAGAAAGGAAGAGAAGGAAGAAAGAAAGAAAGAAAGAAAGAGAGAGAGAGAGAAGGAAGAAAGGAAGGAAGAAAGAAAGAAAAGAAAGAAAGAAAGAAAGAAAGAAAGAAAGAAAGAAAGAAAGAAAGAAAGAAAGAAAGAAAGAAAGAAAGAAAGAAAGAAAGAAAGAAAGAAAGAAAGAAAGAAAGAAAGAAAGAAAGAAAGAAAGAAAGAAAGAAAGAAAGAAAGAAAGAAAGAAAGAAAGAAAGAGAAGGAAGAAAGGAAGACTAGCTAGGCATGGCAGCACACACCTTTAATCCCAGCACTCAGGAGGTAGAGGCAGGTGAATCTGTGAGAGCTAGGGCAGCCTGGTCTAGGTAGCAAGTTCCAGGACAGGACAGCTGGGGCTACAGGAAAAGTCTGTCTCGAACAAACAAAAATCAAATCAAATCAAATAAGCCACTCAGTCTATGGGATTATAGTAGCCCCAATGTGCTAACATACTTGTGTCAGATAAGCAGTTTCTTCATCCCTCTGAGAAGATCTACTTTCCAAGCCCTCTCTGAATAAGAAATGTGTGACAGTTCCTTAGCAATTGCTAATACCAGAGACAGAATAAAACCCAAATCCAGCTGACCTCTTCTCCTAGGTTATCAGACTTAGCAAATAAAAATACAGGATGCTCAGTTAAATTTCTATTTCAGGCAAACAACCTATAATGTTTTGGTATGCACAGGTCTCATATTTGGGACATACTTATACCAAAAAATGTTATTTTGCCTACTTATCTGAAATTCTGATTTAATTGAGTATCCTGAGTTTTATCTGGCAATCCTGGGGATTTGTAGTTGATGGGACTGAGGATCTTAAGGCTTTAATCTTGAGAATAGACAAGTCAGACAAATTCTACTATGGATGAGGCACCCTGAGGGAATGATTCATATTCATTCTCTCTCTCTCTCTCTCTCTCTCTCTCTCTCTCTCTTTCTCTCTCTCCCTCTCTCTCCTCGTCTCTTCTTCCTCCTCCTCCTCCTCCTCCTCCTCCTCCTCCTCCTTCTTTCTTCTTTCTTCTTTCTTCTCTTTGGAGACAGGGTCTCAATATGCACGTCAGGCTGGCCTTGAGCTCACTCTGCAGCCCAGCAAGGCTACCATCATTCCTTAGTCTACATGTAGGTTTTTAGATAAGGCCATGACCACATTCAAGTCCTAGCTTTGCTGTTAACCTACCTAGTGACTATAGGCGGGTTTGCTTAATTAGTTTAATTAGCTTAATTAGTTTAATATCTCAGTTTCCTCAAACATAAAAATTGGGAAAATAAGATTTCTCTCCTCTATTATTGAAAAGATTCAGAGGTGAAATTCCTAATGTAGTGGGCACCAATCCCAGTAGATCACATGTGCTCAATAAATAGAAGTTCTTTTATTTTTGTTTTGATGTTTATGAGCACAGTTAGTCATTAAAGCACATTAAATTTCAGGTGCAAGCCTGTCTCCTGCTCATACCCAAGGCCATGGGATCATTAGCACTGTGCTAGTCCCTTTTTCATTCTTTACATATTTATGTAGGAGTCTGCTTTTTGTGTGTGACATGAGATCTCTTACCCAGGACATGCCTCGGTCTAAATTCCATTTCTGTCAAACCAAAAGCCCAAGCCTTTCCCACAAGCTCATTTATTCCAAATACTGTTTGAAACCATTTACACTCATCCATCAGTATCCACAGTAGATTGGTTCCAAGACCCCTGCAGATACCAAAATCCTTGATTGTTCATAAAATAAGGTAGCATTTGCACATAAATCACAGAAATCCTCCAGTGTGTAAAAAATGTTATACTTTACTATTAAGGAAATAATATAAAGAATATATATCTTTATATTATTCTTATATATAATAGATAAGAATATATAAGAATATAAAGAAGTCTGTATTTGTTCAGTACAAATGCAAGTTTTAATTTTATATTTATATAATTAACATAGTTGTAAAAATTAATGAGATTTACTTTGACATAGCCATACATGAATATATCATACATTGATTATATCCACCTGCCTCCTACCCTCTTCGACTTATTTAGTATTTGTGTGTGTGTGTGTGTGTGTGTATGTGTGTGTGCATGCACCTGCTTGCCTATGCATGCTGATGGAGGCCAGAGGAGGATGGCAGGTGTCCTCTATCACTCGCCACCTTATTCCTTTGAGATAGGGTCTCTCACTGGACCTGGAGCTAGGCTGGCGGCCAGCAAACGCAGTGATCTTATCTCCATACCCACAGCACAGTGGTTCCAGGCATGCACATGGCCACACCTGGCTTTTTACATGAGTGCTAGGCTCTGAACTCAGGTCTTCATGCTTGTGCAACAAGAGCTCCGACCCACTGAACCGTTTCTACAGCCCTTCTTTGGCATTCTTGATTCCATGGATGCTTGGCTTCCTGGATATAGAACCCACAGGCACACAGGGCTGACTTTGTGTGTGGTGCTGGGGACTGAACCCAGGACCTTGTACATTCTAGGCAAGTGCTCTGCCACTGAGCCACAGTCCTTTATATACTTTATGGTGAGAAACATAAGTGTGAGGAAGTTCAAGTTATTTTGAAATTATGGAAAGCCCAATTTTGAGGAGAGAGAAAAAAGAGACATCGAACTACTTGATGCTATGCAGTACACTTTAAAGGAGCTCAGACACATTTGTGTTGTGAGCAACTGCTTTTTGGAAAGAGCCCTAGAAAAGGTTCAAAATGCATGAGCTCTGATTATAAGACAAGCCAACATGGGGAAACTATGCACCTCTATTTTGGTTTCCTCATGCATAAAATGGGAGCATCGGGGAATTTAGGGGGAAACTAAATGAAGAAGTGGATGTGGACAATAGCATCTGGAAAGAGCTCCATAAGTCTAACTTGGCTTTGGGATGACTTTGAAAGCAACCATGTAATAAGGGCTTTGAATATTGGGGTAGTGAATAACCTTCGGCACTTATGTATTAATATTAGTATATGTGTGTGAGTTTATGTACTTGTATGTCTTTATGATATGATGCTAGCCACAACATTTGTAGAGAACCTATGAGTTACAAAACTGCCCCAATTTGTCCTGGACAGAGAATTCCAGGATGCAAGACTCACATGGGTAAAACTGTAAAAAAGACTGGGGATGTAGCTCAGTTGGTAAAGCACTTCCCTAGCATGCACAAAGCCCTGGGTCTGATCCACAACACCATAAGCCATGCATAGTGGTACACACCTGTAATCCCAGCACTCAGGAGAGGTGGGAGCAGGAGGCTCAGAAGTTCAGTCATCTTCAAGCTGTAGAGTGAGTTTGAAGCCAGTCTGTGTTACATGAGACCTTGTCTCAAAAAAAGGGGGAAAATCATACGGATTGGGATGAACTAGATATCCATTTACTGTATGAAAATTGTTTTAGCTCATTAATCCTTCAGACAAATTTAATGAGAAGGATACTCACAATATTGCCATAAAATGTCATCAAATTTGTACACAAAAGTTGAGACATTCACTTGAAGAGATGAAGTGCTTTGCTCAAGCCGCACAGTTGACTAATGGGAAGAGCAAGATCTGAGTTGAGCTGTTCCACTCTAGATTCCCCATCCCCAGCCTGTGTGCCTTCAGACCTCTCCCCAGGACTCACCCCCAGCCTGTATGCCTTCAGATGGCTCCCCAGGACTCACCCCCAGCCTGTGTGCCTTCAGACCTCTCCCCAGGACTCACCCCCAGCCTGTATGCCTTCAGATGGCTCCCCAGGACTCTCCCCCCCCCAGCCTGTGTGCCTTCAGACCTTTTCCCAGGACTCACCCCCAGCCTGTGTGCCTTCAGACCTCTCCCCAGGACTCACCCCCCAGCCTGTGTGCCTTCTGACCTCTCCCCAGGACTCACCCCCAAGCCTGTGTGCCTTCATACCTCTCCCCAGGACTCACCCCCAGCCTGTATGCCTTCAGATGGCTCCCCAGGACTCACCCCCAAGCCTGTGTGCCTTCAGACCTCTCCCCAGGATTCACCCCCAGCCTGTATGCCTTCAGACCTCTCCCCAGGACTCACCCCTCAGCCTGTGTGCCTTCAGACCTCTCCCCAGGACTCACCCCCAGCCTGTGTGCCTTCAGACCTCTCCAAGGCCATGGTCTCTTATGATCACTTGTCTTGCTTTCCTGGACCTTCTTAGTCTCCCTTTGGTCACCAATACTTCCTGCTGCTCTGCTCAGCCTCCTACATGAAAGGAGCCAGCAGAGCATGCAGTAGATCAAGCCCAGTCTTGTTCTTAGGCACAGAAGAGGCCACTCCTGCACTTAGCAACAGACGCTGAAGCCTGGTTACCCACCCGGGGCCTCAGTACAAGCTCCATTACTGCTAAAACTGCTCAGGAAATGAGTGCTATTTAGGAGAGTGGGCCCTCTCTTTTTCTGTATTAGTATGTAACTGTGCTTCAGTTTTGTCTTTTGCAGAGACTTCACTGTGTTCCAGGAAGTTCTGAGAAAACTGCTCAAAGGAGAAGAGTGAATATTGCAAGAAATAGGCACTAGAGCAAAAAACTTCGAGCAGAGCCCCAAAGCCACCTCTTCATTCTATGTCTTTCCTTTCTCTTCCTTTCTACCAGGGAACTCCTTGAGAGACTGAAGTCTATGACCTCAGAGAGACAGCTCTATGAATGGAGCTTCTAGAGTGACCAAAAAGTTCCGCTGCTGGTGTCATCTGCATTATGCTATCGGGAATTGTGGATTTCAGAGCGACTAGGTGGGAGAGACTTATCCCTGGAGAAGCTGAGAGCTCTGTGTTTGTATTTTAATAGGTACAATTAGAGTGGGCACCATGAGCTACACAGATTGCTCAACTCGGAAGGTAAGGGTAAAGTTTAGGGTGTGTTTTTCTGTACTTCTGTCTTCAACATCTAGGGGATTTGGGAGTGTACAGGAAGAGGGCCATTTCACATATACTAATTGCCATGTTAAATACCTTTGACCTACAAAGTATGTTAATCACATTTCCATGATGTGTGCTTTCAAATTGATTTCTGTAGAATTTTGAACATATTTGAATTTTTTTCGGAAAATTTTAGAAACAGATACCTGGTTTCTTTTTCCTTTCTTTACAATGCTGTTAGACCACATATTCCAACCAACTGATGGGTCCCAGATTTTTTTGATTTTTTTGTTTTTTTGAAATAGGGTCTCCCTGTAGCCCCAGCTGGCCTAGAACTCACCATGAAGACCAGGCTGGCCTTGATCTCACAGAGATCCACCTGCCTCTGTCTCCTGAGTGCTGGGATTAAAGGCGTGCACCACCATGCCCAGCTTCAGGTTCCAGTTTTGACTGTAAATCAAAATAATCTGAGGTATAGCTTAACATAATCTTGGGGCTGGAGAGATGATGGATGGTTCAGTGGGTAAGATCACTTGCTGAGTAATCATGGGGACTTGAATTCAAATCCCTGGCACCCAAGGTAAAAACTGGGCATGGTGGCATGTACGTACCTATAACCCAAGTACTAGGTTGGAGAGCAGGGCGTAGAGATGGGAATCTCTGGGGCTTGCTGGGTACCAGCTTAGTTCCAGGTTCAGTAAGAGACCCTGTCTCAAGGAAATAAAATGGAAAGCGATAGAGAGAGCAGGATACCTGACAGCCTGTTCTGGCCTCTGCATGCATGGGGCATACACCTGCATGCGTGCACGCACACACACACACACACACACACGTATGCACAAATTATTAATTAGGCATGGTGGTACATACTTGTAGCCCTCGAGAGGCTGAGGCAGGAGGATTGTGAGTTCCAGGAGTCTGGGCTACACAGTATCCTGTATCAAAAAAAATTTGCTTAATTGTGAAAAATACTTTGTTCTGAAATTTTAATTTTTTAAACTTAATTTTATGTATATAGGTGGTACATACTTGTAGCACTTGAGAGGCTGAGGCAGGAGGATTGTGAGTTCCAGGAGTCTGGGCTACACAGTATCCTGTATCAAAAAAAATTTGCTTAATTGTGAAAAATACTTTGTTCTGAAATTTTAATTTTTTAAACTTAATTTTATGTATATAAGTGTTTTGTCTGCGTGTATATAGGTGCACAACATGCATGCAATGTCCTTGGAGGCCAGAAGAGAGCATCAGATCCCCTGGAACGGGAGTTAAGGATGGTTGTTAGCCACCATGTGGATTCTGGGAACCAAACCCAGGTCCTCTGCAAGAACAGCCAGTGCTCTTAACTGCTGAGCCAACTCTCCAGCTCCTGGTCTACAGATTTTGATTTGAGGAAGATGGACTAGGTAGAAAAAATGAACACATGACAGTTGGTAGTCGATTTATTTACTCTTGGCAGGCCTGAAACTCATTCTGTAGTCCATACTGGCCTTGAACTTGAGCTTGAAATTCTCCTGCCTCCATCACCAGAGTGCTGAGATTACAGCTGTATACCACTCCAACCAGCTTAAGAACAAATTTTTTTTTTTGTCTTTTTTGAGACAGGGTCTCCCTGTAGCCCCCACTGTCCTGGAACTCACTATGTAGAAAACAAAACAAAACAAACAAAAGAACTTCCCCAGAGTAATATTTCTACCCAATCCAGGTGCCAGAGTCTTGGTTGAAAAAGCCAAGATTCACTAGGCTGTTACTTGAAGTAGCCAAAGGAGTATTTAAAATGAAAACTCTAGGAGCTGGAGAGATTGCTCCGCAGTTAAGAGCACTGGCTGCTCTTGCAGAGGACCTGGGTTTGGTTCCCAGCACCCATATGGCAGCTAACAACCATCTGTAACTCCAGTTACAGGGGATATAACACCCTCTTCTGACCTCTACAGGCATTGCATGACACTGGTGCACTTACATACATGCAGGCAATACACTTATACACATAAGATAAAAATAATAAATGCTTTAAAAAATGAAAACTCTAAGGGTTGGAGAGATGACTCAGTGTTAAGAGAACTGGCTGCTCTTACATGGGTGCAAGACATGGGTGCACTTACATGTATGCAGGCAGTATACTCATATGTTGCAGGAAAGGTGAGGCAAGACACCAGGATGGTTCAGGAATTAAGTTTTATTTAGGCTGCAGCCTGGTCCAGAGCACTTGAGTCTCAGAGTCTGCTGAAGAGAGAAGTTCTCACATTTTTATTTCTTGGGTAGCGGGTTACAGCATAGGCAAATGATGTATCGGTTGGTTAACAGCAAAAGTTATAGAAAGCAAGTTGTTTGTCTCGTTCTTGAGGGGAAAGAGGTGTAAAAAGTCTCTGTTGGAGACAAATGGAAAGGAGGAAGTTGGGCTGTAGCTAATTGTGTCAGCATTTTAGCTCCAACCCAGCTGAACTTTGGAAACAGAGAGAGATAGGCAGAGAGAGAGAGATCCCTGTTTTCCCTAATTTTCCCCCATTTTTCCATCAGATCTGCATCATTATACATAAAAAAGAAAACTCTACAAAATTAGATTTGTTACATATTCAAACCCATGTTCTAAAATGAAAAATTCCTAAAATTTGCCAAAGAAGACATTTAGACATTACTATTTTTTAGCAAACCATTTTACATATCTAGGTAGCTGTAAAATCTCCATCTGTTCCTCAAAAGGGACCACAGAGAATTCTGGACCACAGCTATGGCCCAGAAAGCTCTCTTTAGTCAGTTGTGGAATTGATTTCTCCATGTACAGTCTTGTTCATGTTCCTGTGTTCCTGTCCTGCAGATGTTTGCTGCTATAAAGTTGTTTATAATTCTTTGTGAATGTCTTTGCATGTGTCCATGTAAGTCAAAGTTTAATGAGTTTCTGTGGAGGTCCTTGTGTTCTGCAAAGTGCTCTTCATGATCCCAAGGATAACTTCTCTGTCTCTCTGTGTGATGTGGTCTCTGCTCTCTGCCCTTGGCTTTCTGTCACTGAGTCTGGTGTGTCTGCATCTGTCACTGGGATGACCCACTCTCAGGATGGGAAGACCTAAGTATGATTTGTTATGCCTCAAACCCCAAAGAATCTATGACCTCAGGTAACCCAGAAATCCGGGTTAGATTTGAGGTTCCCACTGATGGCATTAAAACTTTCTCCCTTTGGTAACTTTGCTTGCTTCTACGTTGGCTTTATCTAAGGCTCACTTTCTCCACGTTGGGAGTTATGGACATAAATAGCCTGATATAAACAGCCAGGCATAAACAGCCTCCCAGTTAATGACACCAATGAAAAGAAAGTGTTCTTTCTCAGTAGCTCTGGAAATACTCTGGTCAGCCCTGCTTGGATTACATGCCGCCTTGAGCCAGTCATCATGGGCGTGAGGATGGGGTAGTCTGATTGGTCTCATGCTTGGAGGCAGAGGCTAGGATCAGTCACATTGTACAACTTAGGCTGAAATTGGAATAGAGCCAGTTATTCCCACTAGGGCTATATTCTGCTTCTTGGCGTGAGAGCGTTAATTTCCCAGGTGGTACAGGCACTGAAATCAGGTTTATCCCACCCTGAGCAGAAACACAAATACCAAGAGTTCTCTCAGATAATGTTAATATCCTCCCTGGCAATACAAGGTCAGGGCTTTGAGGGTTTAATTACTTGTTCCTGCTCTTGTTACAACTTAAGACGTTCCAGTTTCATGGTATTTGCTTGTTGCTCGTTTAATGAAGATTTTTATTTGAAACAGATTTAAAATCTAGGCCAAATGAAAGAGTTCCACTGACCACAAATTCTTCTTGCTTGCAAGACACAATACAGACAGCCCTAACCTATTCATCGATTCATGTCTTTCGTCTGGGATCCTGAAAAAAATAACAATGGCTTCATATCCTTGAAAGTACCCTTGCCAGAGTCTTCTTTGGATGGTATAGTACCTACTTTGGATGACAATGTTCTTTTCCAGTTGATGCTGGGATTCTCCCATTTTGTTACCCCATTGGTGCAGATGTGGCATTAATTTCAGCTGTAGAAGAAGGAATCCTTAGAGTGATTGGTCACTTCTCAGGTCCTTAAGATTGAGGTCAAGAACGAAAAGGCGGGGGCTAGAAAGATGGCTCATGAGTGGTTAAGAGCACTGGTTGCTATTGTAGAGGATCCAGGTTCAGTTCCCAACATCTATGTGGCAGCTAAAGATTCGTAACTCCAGTTTTAGGGGATCTGACACCCTCTTCTGGTTTCCACAAGCATTGCACACTTGCATACATGTAGGCAAAACACTCCTATACATAAAATGAAAATAAATCAATAGTAAAAATTTTAGAAAAGAATGGAGCAGCAAAGTCAGTGGTTTAGATGATCGTCTTCAAGCTGTGTGTGGTGGTTCACATCTATAATCCCCACATTTGAGAAGTTGAGGCAGGAATATCTTGAGTTTGAGGCCAACCTGAGTTTATGAAACCTTGCACATGTGAAAAATCAGTCAATCAAAAATAGAAATAAATAAACATAAGTTCTGTAAGACAAAAACAGCAAGTCACAGGTTCTCAAAGGCATCGTATTTGAGGTGGAACCAAGCATCCCTGCTCTGAATAAATGTCCATTGGTCAACCACTGAAAACAAGGTTTTTTGAGAGCCCCTGAATTAGGCCTTGAGATCAGTGACCCTATTCTATGTTTCCAAAGATCACATGTTTATTGTATGTCTCCATTCATGGCTTTGGCTGTTCTCTTTTAGTTTTAGGGCCCACAACTTTCCTACAGTAATTTGACATGTAAGTGATACTTGCCATTTCTGACATTTCTGGGGTGCAGAGTTAAAAGCTGCTGACCTAGAAGGCGAATCTTCCTCTTCTGTGGCTGGGATGTGTCACCTATCATCCTGGGCCTTGGTTCCGTCAACTAGAATGTGGCTACACCAAAAAAGAAAATCTTTAAAGATTGTACTTGTCTGACACATGATTATTTAGAGTAAGGGTAGATAGTATTGTTGGTGTTATTGTTATTTAGTAGCATAGAAACCCCAGAGGAGTTAATAGAGGTTATGAGTTAGCAGTGAGGGGTTGGTTAGGGCATAGAGAGTCACTGCTAACAGTGAATCATATACCCCTCTTTCACTCTACCCCTCACTAGTGTATGCCGTAATTCTTAGACAAAAGCAAATCAGATTGCTATAATAACATCTCATCTTATGCAAGAGCTAAGTACAAAGTCATGTTCTAGAGTTAAGGTCAGAACCAACACTGCCCTTTTGAGAAACTCCTCCAAGCCATCTTTAAAATGAAGTCCAGCAGAAATTTTTCATAAATCCAGTTTCTCCTACAGGGATGGAAGGGACTGAAATGTCTTATAGCCCCAGGTGTAGATCTCTTGTGTATAGGGGCTGTGTCTTCAGACAAAAACACATGCAGAACTAGTCACCATTGTGGTCACTTTAAGCTCTGTTCAGGAGAAGCACTTAGGAACTGAGAATGACTGTGGGAGATACTAGCTCATGTCCAACTGAAGTTCACACTCAAGTATATACCCATTGGTGACTCCCACATCCATGTTCTTCAAAGGAAGCACAGATGGGGTTGGAGAGATGGCTCAGTGATTAAGAGCACTGGCTGCTCTTGTAGAGAACCTGGGTTCAGTTCCCAGCACCCACATGGTGGTTAACAATCATCTATAACTCCAATCCTAGGGAATCTGGCACCTTCTTCTGGCCTCTTTGGGCATTGCACACATATGGTGCACTTACATACATGCCGATAAAACACATAAAATAAAAATAAGTAAATACAAATAAATTTAAAGGAAGCACAGTGAGTTGCTTATATACTTACTAAACATAAGATGCAAAACTGCTGTCTGAGTAAGTTTTTTATCGAAACTTTGCATATGTGAAATGCAAGAGTCAATTTTTAAAAGTGATCCACTTCGAAGGGCTGGTAGGATAGCTCATAGGTAAAGGAGCTTGCCTCACAAGCTGACATGAGTTCAATCCCCAGAACTTATGTGAAGGTAAAAGGAAAGAATCGATTCCACAAAGTTGTTCCCTGACTTTCACATGTGTGCCGTGGCACATATACCAACAAACTATTCACTTTTAATCACACCACAGGGTCTTGTAGCTAGAGGCACCCTCAAAACTTGGGCTCTTCATGGGGGGTAGGAAAATAAATATATTTTCTCATACAGGGGAAGCCAAGGAGAAGAGATAGACTGAGGATTTTAAAAAAATGAAGCATACATATATAAAAAATGGAGGGGGGTACTGTGTATATAAAACTTTTCCTGGGAGCCTCTGCACTTTTTACCCACTTCAGAGGTTCAGAATACCTTTTCTAACTCCTAAAGAGTGACTTTTGTTCCCATTTCCCACAGCTTGACAGAAGTGACTCAATACATCACATGAGCCACTCCCAGGCACAGCCAGAGCTACCCCCTCTGCCACTGTCTGCAAATGAGGAACCATCTGAACTCTATGAGGTAAATATTCCTGGCTGCCAGCTCTTCCAGTGAGAGAGACAAGGTAAAGAACACACTTTGCCTTTCTAGGTATTCAGCTAGTTCTAGTAGGGTACAAATAATCTTGACAAGTGGGTTAGAGCTTTCGTCATTTTGTCACCAGAAGAGGTTGCAACAGTTGAAGATAAAGAGGTATGCATTATATACAGGTGAATTCGAATCTGGCCTTGTCTTTTCCCTACCACATTATAGAAACTCTCTGAACTTCTGCATCTTCGCTTGAAAAATGAGAGTGGTTATGTATCCCTTACAGCCATGGCCATAAGGAATGAAAGTAAGGGTAAATCATCTAACTCTCAGGCATTGAATGCCAGCTGTTTTTCTTGGCATCAGAAATCTTCCACAGAGCACAGCTGCTGTCCACACAGAATGTGTTTCCATTGAGTGTGCAGAAGGTAGACATGTAGTGTAAGGTGTGTAAAACTCATCTCTGTGGAAGCATGACCCAGGCTCACAGGGATATCCCTCATCATGTCTCTGCATTTTTTCCTTTATAGACGGTCATGTCACACAGCTTTTACCCCCCCTTGATGCAACACACATCATGGACTCTGGCCGTGCCCTTCAAAGAACAGCACCATCACCGTGGACCCAGTGACTCTATTGGCAACAACTATTCCTTGATGGCCAGAGACATGAAGCTGAAAGATCTGCTGAAGGTCTACCAACCAGTCACCATCAGTGTCCCTAGGGACAAGACCAGTCTGCCATTAGGTATTTGTGACAGTATGCTATATTTTATGCTTAATAGGGCTTTGGAGTGAAACTTCTACTCCGGGGTTATCTTCCCAGTTCAGTCTCTTGCTGCAACTAACCTTGAATCACTTCATAGAGCTTCACTCTTTCCATCTTTGAAATGGAAATTACTGCATCCGCTAACATTTATGGATCATTTACATACCTCAAGCACTGTTCTGTGTACTTATGCTATTGATGGGTGCATCACAAATTATTCCCAAATGTTGTAGCTTAAACCATTTTATCATTTCACAGTTTCTGGAGGTCAAGACTCTGGAGTTGACTTAACTGGATAGTTCAGGCTTAGGATCTCTCACAGTCACAGTCAAGGTGTCAACAGCCAAGATATCAACCCAGACCCTCGTCATCCAAATCCTAGGAAAGGATGCTCTTCCAAGCTCATGCACATTTGTGGGTCTGTGTTGACTGTGGTCATCATCATTGGTGTCTTGCCACAATGGCGGCTGCACAGGGCAGCTCACAACATGGCTTCTGGCTTCTATTCAAGTCAATGAGAAAGAAAGCAAGACCACCACCAAGTCAGGGACCCCAATAGTTTTTGGAGATTAACCTTGGAACTTTAATCATTTTACTGTATTCTGTTTGTTAGAAATGAATCACCAGAAAAAAAAATGTCAGAACAGGGCAATTTTCAAATGTTCATATGAGAGTCCATTGGAATTTCTTGACAAGGGCTTCCAAAAGGGCTCTATTGGGTTCCTCCTCATTTTTCTTTTGTTGTTTAATGAGTGTTTGGTGGGAATGTTCAAGAATCCCTTGATCCCAGTCAGAGCAAAAATGGCTGAAGGTAGCAGAAACATAACAAGGACCACTATCTGTTTTTATTTGCCAAGGAATTCCCATAAGGACTATGGCATATTTGACAGTCCTTATGGCATGAGACGCCATCTCACCAGAGCAGGCCAATGAAAAATGGACATTGGAATAAGTGTCAACAATATGATGGATATACTTGAGCTTCCCAAAAGGAGAAAAATGAGTGACATCCATTTGCTCTATGTTGACTTTTTTCTAGTTCCCTGTCTAGAACTTGTAATGCTAATTACTCTTACCTTTACTTCTTCACATCTCCTATTCATGATTCAAAGACTTTCTTCTCCCCTTAGCGATAAGAGTTATGTAATTTGGGAGTATTTTAGATAGACCCACTTGAAGGGGGTCTATCTAAAATTGCCTCACCCTGCTTCCCTGTTCAGCATGGAAGAAGCCAGAGGTCCCTATTGGCAATTTAGATAACCTCTTCAGAGGATGGTGTGATAAGAATAGGAAGTAGGAATTGGCTAGGCAGTTAGGGTAAAAAGACCCCAAAATCTCAGATGACGAAAGGTTTTAACTGAATACACCTTTGTCGTTGCATCATTTTTTTCCTTTCATAGTTGGTCATTATTCAAGGAGCATGTGTCACAAGATACAGTACAGAAAAGTTCATGTTTTTACTTAAATACACAATTATCCTCCCAGTTATAGTGGGTGGATTAGAGTTGATCATCTTTCTCTGTTGTGTCATATCAAAGTTTCAGAATTTTTAAAAGTATCACACAAACACTGAAGCAGTGAAGAGCTGATGGCTATGTTAGAGAAGGACATGTGCAGACATTAGCCGCACACCTGGCCTTCCATCTCCCAGATGGTAGGATGGACCAAAGACCAGAACTCCCAAGGACTCAGGAAGAGAAAGTGACCACGGGAATGAGAAAATAGCTGGATTTATTGTTGTTAAGAATGATCAAAACACCTTATATGCATGTATGAAATTCTCAATAAAGTTTTTGTAAAAGTTAAAAAAGAAAAAAAAAAGAAAGACAGCTAGATAAAACTAATAAATACATCTCATGGATTTAAACCACTGCCACATCACCAAGGCAACTAAGAAAAAGACTCTCTTTAAAAATATAAGCCATGGGCTGGAGAGATGGCTCAGCGGTTAAGAACACTGGTTGTTCTTGCAGAAGACCTGGGTTTGAATCCCAGCACCCACATGGCAGCTAACAACTGTCTATAACCCCAGTTCCGGGGGATCCGATGGCCTCTTGGGCATTGCATGACTTGGGTGCATTTACATAAATGCAGGCAATACACTCATACACATAAAAATAATAAAATATTTTTAAAAAATATAAGCCTCAAGTAAAAATGAAATAAGTGAAGTAGGGAAATTCACAGCAGTAGGAGACATAAGATTATGAATTTGTGCCACTCTTTTTTAAAAAAAGGAATAAAATTTGACTAAAATTCTAAAATCAGCTATTGTCTTCAAAAAACTCATATTTGTAGTCCATAAGGAAACAGACAAGAAGATGTGTTTACTTTAAAGCCACTTTTAATTTTCAACTCTCTTTTACGCTCAATTCATTCAACTGTGTCTGTGTTTATAGACAAAAAAGCCCACTTAGTTGAGGTATGAGTACCCTAAATCTTCATGCTTTGTTTCTTTCCATCATTCATAATGTTCTGGAATTATTTTGTTATGAATCTTTAAGGAGAATTGATAGATGTTTTACTTCTAAGAAAACACACAATGTTATTACTCTGAAAAAAATATTTCCGATTCTCATTCTTTCTCAAAGAAGTTGCTATATACTAACCAGGGGTTCTTAAACTGTTCTGACATCAGAGATCTCTTGCATTACCAAAGATGATTGAAATCCTAAATTGGTTTTTACTTGTATATTATTAATAGTTATATGATAAGACATTTAAAAATATTTACTACGAATTTGAATTAATCATTATTTCAATGTGTTAATAAAGTACTCGTGTTAATTTAAAAAAAAAGAACTGAATCACCAATAATCACTGAATATAAGGCCCAGCTTATATTAAAGTCATATCAGGAAGTGGGGATCATGGGAGGGGATGCAGTTTGGAAACTGCTCATCACAGTGTCTTGTAGGTATTAATTATTTCATCCTGCCATGTACACACATCCCTTGGTGATTTTTGTTAGATGTACTTTGGAGCCACTCAGTCTCTTCTGTCCTAAGCTCTTTTCTGTTTTCCATTTTTCCCTCTGTGATATCTGAGTGAATTCCTCAGCTATTATCTTCCAACTTACTAATTTCTCTTCAACTCTATTCAATATTGAGTTTATCATATATAAAAAGTGTTGTTTGGATGGTGTCCTGGTTTCATTTCTGTTGCTATGATAAAACACCCTGACTGAAAGCAGCTTGGAGAAGGTAAGGATTTAGTTGACTTACAGTTCCAGGTTACAGTCCATTATTTGGGGGAAGTCAAGGCTAGACTTAAAGCATCACATCCACAGTCAAGAACAGAGAGAGAATAAACACCTGGACCCTTCCTTGCTTGCTTGAACTCAGCCAGCTTTCTCTACTCTTACGCAGTTCAGGGACTAGTCAATGAAATGTCACTCATAGTTTTCCCACCTCAATTAACAATCAAGACAATCTATAGACATGCCCACAGGCCTGCCTGATCTAGATAATGCCACATTAAGACGGTCTTCCCAGGTGATTCTAGATTGTGTCAAGTTAACAGTTAAAATTAACCAGCACAGAGGGCAACATATTCCACTTTTCAGATTTTCTGATAGGTTCTACTTGTGATTTTTTTTCCAATTTCTTATTCTGTTTTTATAATCATAGCACTTTCAATATCATTTGGTGAACCCTTTAGAGTAGTCCTCAACAGAAGTCATGTAACTACCCCAATGTACAAGATCATACCTAGAAGCTTAGGTTTGATATTCTAATTACCCATACTTAATTTCTTAAGTCTGTTTGAGCTGCCATAATAAAGTACCATAGTCTGGATAGCTTATAAACAACAAATTTATTTATCACATTCTAGAAGCTGGAAAGTCTGAGGTCAAAGTACCAACAGATTTGGTATGTAATAAAGTCCTCACCCTGGTTCGGAAATGGTGTATTTGTTTGTTTGTTTTAGAAAATTTTATTGATTCAAGAATTTAATACAATAAATTTTAATTATATTCAGACCTCTTCCTCCATCTCCACCCTGATCCTCCACCCCTGACTTCATTTCGTCTCTTAGCAAATTTAAAACCTTATCCATCTTATATAATACATCTGAGCTGGGTGCCCAAGAAACCCTAGAGTGTCAGTGAGCTATAATTCTTACACAGAAGTGTGCCAAAGTAAGGAATCCTTTTCCTAATTTATAGGGGTTTGGGGTCAGAATACAAGAAATGGTTGTATTGTAGTTCTCTTTAATGGTGGAAGAAATCAAGGAATCTCTTGAAGAGGGGAGGTCTCTTATAAGGGCATTTAATTCCCAAAGACCAATGCCATTATATTAGAGATGGAGTTTCACCCTAAGAATTTGAGGGAGAACATAAGCATTCAGTCTACTGTTTACTGCCTTTCGTAGATAATAGTTTGAAATTATATTTTCCCCTTTGTATATCTAAAGTTGTTGGCATTCATGAGTAACTAGTGCTGGTACTTCCCAGATTTTATCGTCACAGGATTTCTCAGGCAAGCCAGTCTTTGAGCATGAGTTTCTGTGATGTTTTCTCTAGAACAGAGGCAGCCAGCAGACAAAAAACTGCTAAGTGGCTGTTATTCAGTTCCTGGATTGAGTTGATTTTTCTCTTGTCATTCATTAAAGGACACTCATGTTTGGAGAATCTTAAACATTTATTTTGGAATAATATTGGTAGCACTATATTCTGTGAGAGTTGCCCTTGATTGTTGAGGTTATTATTATTGGCTGTTTTTCTTGATATTGTTTTTGTTCCTCAGGGATTCTGAAGTTTTTTTTATTTTTTTTGGAAGCTTACATTGAGTTCCTCTGCTTCTAGCTGCATCTATCCTCCTGTTTATCGAGTTGTCATTCATACTCAATAAAATGGACAGATATTAATGTTAAGCTCAGTGAGTCTTGACAGTTATGAAGAGCTGCCACCCAAACTCGATAAAGAGCATTTTCAAACTCCCTTGTGACTCATTCTCATCAGATCTTTCCCTCACCCCACAGTATCCCACCCCAGAGTGACCACATCCTAGTTTCTCACCATGAATATATAATATATACTATAAATATAATCATCTATATGATTTTGATGTACCCTTTTAACTTTTTTTTAAAAAAGCAGAGTCTCACATGGGGTAGGCAGGTGCTCTGCCACTGAGCTATATCTCTAATTTCTTTTATTTTTTTACTTTGAATCAGATTCTAAGTTACCCAAGCTGGCCTTGAACTTCTGACCCTTCTGCCTTACTCAGCCTCCCAAGTACATGAGATCCAGACCTGAACTTGGCTTTTTTTTTT
>NW_008347312.1:2195359-2210842 GCF_000622305.1 Nannospalax galili
GATCTAGCTGACCTTGGCCTTTTTGAGCCATTTCTAGCTACCATAGGCATTGAGGGTGCCTGTGGTTTGTCTGTGCGACAGTGCCACTGTCTTCAGCTTTGCTGTGCCTTTGTAGGCCGTTCTAGTTCCCCACATCATGGAGCGTCTCAGGACTCCGTGACTCCCTCCATATCAAACCCACGCCTCTTCCTACCTGTTCAACTGGCAGAAGCTGGGTTTATAACTTTTACTTCTCACTGGTTTTGCCTATTTGTTTGTTTATAGAAATCAGGACAGTTTATGCAGACCAGTGAACTTGAGTAGAGTTTCCTCCCAAAAACACAGTCCTCGAGTTTAGCTTCGGTCTTTTTCTCAATTCTTTTTAATTTCTGTGCATTTCATACAATGCATCTTAATCGTATTTAAATCCCCTCCTCTATCTGCACCCCTCCCATAGCCTGCCCACAGGACTTCATGCATTCTGTCATACATGTCAAGATCTATCAAGTCAAGTTTGTATACCCAGATGTCCCTCCATATGAGTTCATCCACTGGAGCCTCTTCAGCCTGTCTAGTGTCACCACCTGAAAGAAGATCCACTCTCCCTTACCTGGCAGCAATCAGTTGCCAATAGTTCTTCAGTTAAGGTTGGAGCTGCTTGTCCATTTCTCCAGCTCTGAGTTTGCATGGGTCCTGTACATGCTGTCACCATTACTATAAGTTCATATGTGCAAGTTCCCAGAAGCCTCTGTTTCCTTATGGCCGTCCACCACCCCTGGCTCTTACAATCCCTCTGCTCCTTTTCTGCAATAGTCCCTGAACCCTGGGTGGATGAAGTTTAATCTGAGTCCTATCCAGAGACACACACTGCAGTCTTTTATTCTCTACATTTTGGCAAGTTACGGCCTTCACAGTTTTTTATGTGTTTCCCTGCATCATTCTTTAACTGTTACTACATTGATGGGTTTAAGTCACAGCTGACAGGGTCACCAGTGCAGATGCCTAGGAGCCCTAAGACCACTGAGGGGAAATTCCTTCTGCAGGCATGCTTGCAGAGGTGGGTACTTATGACGGGCTAAGTCATTCTTCGATGACAGAATTTATTTCAGGTGCCTTAGCAAGCAAGGTGGTTGCAAACAGATGTTCCTCTGGGTATCTGTGATATTTGTTTCTCGAGATAGCTTTGAAGTCTTTGGTGTTCACACACTGTTATTTCTGTCTCCTGTAGAAAATCATTTAAACAATGCAATGTCTTTTTATGTTTTTAAGTATTTGGTCTGTTACTATTGAATTTAGACTTCAAAGCATGAACTGGAACACATCTTGACTGTGAGTTTTCAGTTCTTTTGAGTCCCTCGAAGTGTCAATTTAAATATGAGTATGCCTGGAACATTCATCTACTGTGTTTAATTTCCTCAGGCTAGAGCCTTTAGCAAGTAATGATCTCTAGTTAAAATGTACTAAATTTGTTTATTATCTGTTGCGCCCACCCTGGCCAGCAAGGAAGACACAACCTCCGGTTCCTTCTCGTCAGCAATCTTTATTGCAGGAATCAAGTTGAGTTACAGCGATGTCGTGGACGGCGAGCCCCGATCCACCTCGGGAGCAAGCTTATATAAATTTCAGGCAGGGGAGAGAATTCTATCCCCTATTAGAGGATTTACTGGCTGCCAACTGTCACCTTATAAGGAAGGCAAGCATACTAGTCCCCTTTGATTGGCCAAGCTGGCGTGTCATCTGTAACCAGGAAGAGACAGCCATAGTTATCTCTATTTGTAGCAAATGATTTTGATTTCTATATTTGCAATTATTATGTAATTGCTATAGATTATTTTTTAAATTTGTGAACATCATATACACTTCCTTTAAAAATAAATTCACTAAGTTTAAAAGCCTGAACCTATTTTAAAATAAACATTAAATAATAATACAGCTGTGGCTTAGAAAATGGAATGTGCAATGTTGGGATGCAAATCGAGTAGGAAATTACTAGTAGTTGTCAAATATATGGATGAATGAAAGAAGGCACACTCATCCCATTTTAGAGATGGGGAGGCTGAGGCCAGGAGTGATGAAGTCACTGTTTAAGAGCCACACAGGTAACCAGAGTCCACATCTTTTACCTCACCCCACCATACCATGCCCACTCCTCTTAGTGCTCTCTAAGACCTTGCCCAAGAGTCACATCCCTATGGACAGAGAATAGCCCAAGAGCACTACCCATCACTAATGTCTTTCTTTTCTACTTTTACTGTAGCTAAGATCTCATCAGAGCCCACTAAGAAGAAAATGAAGTTATCCTTCAAAGTCAAAGAGGATCCCACTGGGTAAGGTGTCACTGTAGGTAACAGAGAATGGAGGACATTGGGCTGAACCAAAGAAGGCTCTGGTGACATAAAGCAACATTCTGCTTCTTGGCTTCAAAGCATTCTCAGACACTTGAGTAACTTTTCTTTCCCCATCAATCCTTTAGGGCTCTAAACAGAAGTAGGTTAGCCAACTGAGCAAAGCCAGTGTTTACATGCATATAACGTGTTGTATGGCTAGGGTCATCTCAGGTACACACAGCAGCCCATTAGATGACATGAAGGAGAGGGACTTTTATTGCAATCCCCAGATTGGAAAAAAATCTCCTGTGGAGCCCCAAGGGATGAACGCTGTCTGCTTTTTAGGGCTTTCCCGCCCTGCAGAGCCTTAACCTCCTCACCCATGAAGAACGATGTGGACACATGTTTGACCTTCCCAGGAAGCAGGCCAATGAGTCCAGAACAGCAGATGGATGTGATGCAGCAGCAGGAGATGGAAATAGAGAGTAAAGAGAAAAAGCCAACTGAATTGGACCTGGAGGTACATGCCTGGAGCTCTCACCCCAGCTGGCTAATGGTTCTCTTGGCACCTGAGTGATTCAAACCAGTGCATGCCAGAGTCACCTGGGGAGAATGTTCTAGTAATACTAAGGTCAGAACTCCATGATAAACCTGCACTGAATGAGGCTGTGTGTGTGTGTGAGAGAGAGAGAGAGAGAGAGAGAGAGAGAGAGAGAGAGAAACAGGTACTGTTGGGTCTCCTTAGAGCATACACTAGCCAAGGATGACCAGATTTTTTAAAACAAGAAAGAAAGCACTGAATTAATTTGAATTTGAAGTTAAACAATGAAGAATCTTGTTATTGTGAGTATAGCCTGCTGTGTCCTGCTTGTTTTGGTTTGTTTGTTTTCTGGGAACCCTATTTATCGTGAATGTAGCCTGTGGATGGATGTGTTTTGAAAATGAGAGGAATCTCTCATAAGGTGGATTTTCAGCTTCCTGAGAAAACCAAAAATACTCAGAGCTGAGCAGTTGCTTTCCCCCTTCACTGGGAAGTTCATTGTCCAGAGCCAGGAGCATTTAATCTTAACACTTTAATCCCAGGCAGAGGCAGGCAAATCTCTGTGAGATAGAGGACAGCCTGGTCTAAAGAGCGAGTTCCAGGCTAGCTGGGACTATAGGGAGACCTGTTTCACAAACAAAACACAAAAAGAAATACATTGTCCAGCTGGTAACTGGCTCCCCATTCTTTGTTATTTTCTTGAGTCCAGCCAGTTTGATGAGCATTACCTGCTTAGCTCCAGATGGGTGGTTGAGTTTCTAGCCCATTTCTTAAAAGAACAAACCTTGGGCCAGGCTTGGTGGCACACGCCTTTAATCCTGGTGCTTGGCAGGCAGAGGCAGGTCCATCTCTGTGAATTCAAGGTTATCACTGGTCTACATAGTAAGTTCCAGGCCAGCCAGGGTAACATAATGAGACTCTATCTCAAAAAAAAGGGGGGAGGGCGTTACTTTACAGCAAACAGCTTATGAGTTTATAATACATTACAGAATAATTAATAACAAAAACTCACAATGGGGGCTGGAGAGATGGCTTTTCAGTTAAGAGCACTGGCTGTTCTTGCAAAGGGCTCAGGTTCAGTTTCCAACACATACACAGGACCTAACAACCATTCATAACTCAAGTTGCAGGGGATCTGATGCCCTCTTCTGGATTCCATCCACATTGCATGCCTGTGGTACACCTACATGTAGGCAAAACAGTCATACACGTAAAATAAAAATAAACGAATAAATAAAAAGAAAGCTTTTTAACGCAGAATGGCTGAGCAGGTGTCTTTAGCAAAATTTCTCGAAGCTGTTTGAGCCCATTCAACCTTCATACTATGATCATCCTCATTGTTCAGGTGTGGAAATTGGGGTGTAGACTGATTAAACAACTTACTCAAGATAACACAGAGACAAAACTAGGAATAAAATCAGGTCTGCCAGATATCAAGCCTATACTCTGAAGAGCTATGCAGTGGGGCGTGGTGGCACACAACCTATAATCCTGACATTTGGGAAGCTGAGGCAGGATTGCAAGTTAAAGATCCACCTTGGCTTGCAAACTTCCTGTCAGCCACATAATCATGAGGGAACACAAGTCATGCTCTGTGCTGCTTTGTGTTGATAGTGGGGGTATTCTGTAGGTTAGGTTATCAAATGCATTTTTAATTTAGGGTCGTCACAAGCTAGGAAGTCTCTGTCTAAACTGCTTCCATTAAGGTTGAAGCTGTGAGCTGTAGTAGCTGTCAACAGCTTCTTCTGCCCTGACAGTTGTGCTGATACTCCAATTTCAAAGTCCTTTCCCACAGTTTGTGCCTCTCATCCATCTAAAATCGTTCCTTTGTAGAGCCACCAGCATCTTAGAGGCATACCCTACATAAACAAAACACCCCAAAGGCCCCAGCTTGCACTTCACATTTGTGTTTGCTTTGTTTGTGTTTAAACTCACAAGCCTGCAGTTGTAGTAGACATATCATAGTAAATGGATTCAGACCTTGGAGATGTTTTCCCCACTGATAGCTACCAACCACAGGATCAAAGTGTTTGCTAGTGGAGCACTGATTTTTAGGAGGGTGATATTTGGAGTGATTTTTAAGGTGCTGCCATTACTCTTTTTATTTATTTTTTATTTATGTGTGTAAGGATGTAACTTATGTGTGTATGTGTGTTTGTTAGCAGGTTCATTGCGTGTGGGTGTGCATTCACACATGTGCATGAATGTGGAAGCCAGAGGTCAATGTCAGTTGTCTTCTACAGTTACTCTTCAACTTATTTTTAGAAAAGGTCTCACTGAACCTGGAGCTCACTGACTCATCTAGACTGGTCAGAGAGCCCTGGGGATCCACCTGTCTCTACCATGTCCCCATCAGTGGGTTCCATACATAAGCCACTGCACCCAGCTTTCACATATGTGCTAGGTATTAGAATGCAGGTCCTTATGCTTACACATCAGACATTTTACTGACTGACCCACTTCCCTTAAAAATACTGTTTGCTGCCTCCAAATTGTCCCTCATTGCATGACATTTGAACAGTCAGTCCTTCATTATCCCCGACTTAAATTTCTCTGGGCTTTGCTTGCCTCCCCCAAAGTCATGAGAAACACCTACCAGTGATCTTGTTGCATGCAATGAACGTGAAGTGACAGGCTTCAGAAGCACGGTGGTAGCAAATGAAGAAGGGTGCAGATGGCTGCTGTGTAGACACGGCCCTTAGCAGCTCTGCTGGTGGGTGGAACAGGTGAGCCGTCACCCAGTCATAATCTTTTTCTTTCTGGTGCTTTGTTTATGGAAGAGATATTATTACTATTTGACCCATGGCATCCGAAGAGACATGATTGCTCCTGAGGAGGATGAAGTGATGGTTCGAATTTTAAAGCTGATTCCTAAGATGCTGCTGACAACTCCTGCCCTGGAACCCCTGCAAGTTGAGCTGAAGTCCGAGAAAGAAAATGACTATTACTGTAGCCTCATGAAAAGCATTGGTAAGGCTGGGCTTAAATGGGCCTGACTCCTGCATGGAGGGTACAGTCAGCTATGTTGTTGCTGTGATAAAAGCCCCTGGCAAAATCAATTTAAAGGAGGAATGGTTTATTTTGTCTCATGGTTTCAGAGGGCTGGGGGCATGATCAGCTGCCTGTATTGCTTTTAGGCTGTGATGGAGCAGAACATGGCAGCAGGGAACATGTGATGAATGGAGCAAAGCTGCTCACCTCATCACACCCAGGAAGCAGAGAGAGTAGGAAGAACATGCTGTGCTTCTTCCTTTGGCTTTTGTTCTATCCAGGCTCCCAACCTATTAGATGGTCTCTGTCTGCATTCAAGGCAGGTCTTCTTCACATGCCGGTCATCTCTGGAAACACCTAGGTGCATACTTTACTAAACTCCCAGGCATCTTTCAGTCCAATCAAGTTGGCAATCATGATCAACCATAACACTCCAAATTTATCACTTGACACCCTGGTTCGACTGAATATGCCAAAAATATCATATAACCTTTCATTCAAACACTCTAGCCTCCATCACTAATGTTTGCTCTTGAATCAGCCACACTTGAATGGGCATCCTCATAGCCTAGGGATCTTGTTCAAAGGCAGATTCTGATTCAGTAGTTGTATATCTGTGATGAAGCATGAGATTCTGCATTTCTAATGAGCTCTAGACGACTCAGATGTGATGGGCACAGACAACACCATGGGTAGCAAGAGCTGCCCCAACATCAAAATGCAGCTTGAGACGTGCCCGTTTGAAGTGTTTTTCTCCAAAGCTTTCAGCTGCCCCTTCACCCTCTGTGCTCATTGCACCTCTGTTCTCTACCTTCGGCTCATCCTGCTCAGTACTTCTGCACTTTTATTTCTTTGCTGATGTCATTCCATTTCTCATGAATTTGGGCTCCTATTTTAGACCATTAGCTCTTGAATGGTGATGGGTACATCTCTGGTCTTTGTTCCCCTTCTCCTCAGCCCAGTGTCTTATGCACATAGTAGGTCACATTGGGGAGTATTTGATGACGGGTGAGTAATATGACACACACGTCAAAGGCAAGGGCTGATCCTATTGGTCTTACACCTTGCTGTCCTACCTTCACCAAATGTCTATTTACTTCTATTTCTAACTTTCTAATGGTGTTGAAATGGGGGGAAAGAGGGTCCCCTAGAGGGTTCTTAGTCTCATTCATAAAAGAATTTAAGAATGGACCCAAACAGAAGCTTTTACAATTTTATTAGACTCTTAAAGAAAAAAAAATCTCAGGGCAGGTGAGCTGGTGATCTTGGCAGCTGTCTTGAGGTGGTGAATGGTGGGAAGAAGGAAAGAAAGCCATGAAGCCATGCAGGTTTAGAGCCTGCATGGAGATCAGACACGTGGCTGACTGGTAGCCACATGGCTAGGAGAAGGATGCTTTAGAGAGAAAATAAAGAAACACAAGATGCTAGGGGCAGCCAAAAGCCTTAAAGAAAGCATGTTTAATAAGAAAGCCATGAAGAAGAAAAGGAAAAATGATGTTTTCGAGACCTACATGACTATGGCTCATCACAAGTTCTGGGGAGTTCTGAGCTGCAAGGCGGGATTCCAGGCAGGAAATAGTCGCTACCTCATTAACGCAGCAGGTGTTCTGCCCAACTATTTGGCATAACTTAAGGTGAACTGCCTTCCTAGGGGTAGTTCTATTACTAGGTAATTGACCAGTGAGACTGGAAAGGTGGGTCTTCCAACAGATAGACTAGAGAATCTATAGTCTTGACCAGTTAAATTTATGGGGCTTTTTGCTACTCTAACATTGTCAGTTTAAGCACTCTGTTGTCACACAGAACCCAGTTCCTAAGAAATAAACATGTAAGGTCTTTACTTCTAGCTCCAGCTTGCTTCTCTAGTCATACCACCATCACCCTCACCACTTGCACATGATGTTTCTGCCACAGCATGGCTCACAGCTCCTTGAGCAAACTGTCTAAATGTGATAGTGCTTCACCTCCATATGTCCCCAGTGCTCTTCCTCAATCCTAAACTCATATTCATTCGTCATGGTGCAGCACAATTGTTACTTCCTCTATGAAGTTTCACCAATCTTTCTTTCCTAACATATTAAACATTTGATATGTAAATTTCCATTTGTAAATACCTGGTGCTACCCACCGTATTGATTTGTGTGCACATTTTTTGTGTGTAATTATCTTCGTGTGAGAAATCAGTTCATCAGTAATGTAGTATCAGCAAATACCAGTGCAGTGTCATGAGAAAAACAGGATTCAACCTCAGAATCTAGGTGCTCTAAACTGTGAAGTTCCACTCCTTCTAATGAAATATCTTCAGAAAGAAAACACAGAACAGAATAGAGCTTTCCTGACTGAGTTATACCTAAAGTATTACCCCAACCTGGCAAGTGAAGAGGCATTTCCCGGTGTAAACAGAGACCACTTTGCATTCTAAGTGTGTGGAGCTAAGAGCACAGGATGTTTATAGTTCCCACCTGATAGAATGGTGTTTTCCCTCGGTTCTAGTTGATTACATCCTCATGGACCCAATGGAGAAGCAACGGCTGTTCATCGAGAGCATCCCTCGCTTGTTTCCACACAGAGTGATCCGGGCCCCTGTGCCTTGGCACAACATCTACCAGAATGCCAAGAGGTGGAATGAGGAGCACCTGCACACGGTGAACCCCATGATACACAACCTCAAAGAACTGTGGTTTGCAGAGTAAGACACACCCCGTGGTCTTTGGTTCCCTTTAGTGTTGAGAACCTAGGTGAGCCTCTGCAACAGGGCAGTCAAAGTAGCCCCCACACTACAGCAGAATGGGTCCAACAAAAACCTAGACGAAAGTGAATGAGTTATGAATGTGAACCCACCTGCAGGCATAAGGGACCCTGCTTTGTGCTCATAGGACACACTCCCCCTGGCTGTAAGCCCTGAAGCATGCTGGTTAAGAACATACACTTTAAGCAAGTCAGCTTGTGTTCAAACCTTTTTTTATGATTAATTTTATTATTTTTAAGTTATGTGTGTTGGGGGCGGGTTTGTCCATGTGAATGAAGGTGCCAGCAGAGTCCAGAAGAGGGTGTAAGATCTCCTGGAGTTTTATAGGCAGGCACCCCACATGGGTGCTGGGAACCCAGCTTGGGTCCTCTGCAAGAGTAGTATATGCTCTTAACTGCTGAGCCATCTCTTCAGACCCTTGGCCCAGTTCTGTGACGTTACCGTGTCATATTACAGTGAACATGAATAAGCAACCTGACTCTTAACTTTGGTTTTTAAGAGTGGGCCCAAACACAGAGACACCCATTCTCCCAGATGTCACCTGGAACTGTGCCACTTAGTCAGGCCTTGCCCGTAATTTTATTCAAAACTGTTTCTCCAGCATCAATTTTTGGAAGCTACAAGCTTGGATCCAACTTTTCTCTTAGCAGACAATCTTGCCCTTTCATCCCTAGGCCTAAAACATCTCATACATACAATGTCAATCATTCTTCTCAATTTTCATTGCTTTCTATGGAGATGTGCTGTCTTTGATTTGTTAATTCTCAAGCATACTCGGATCATTCACTATCTTGGGTGAAACAGCAAATTGAGGTTCCCAGGAATCAAAGTCAGGTGCCCAGCTCACAAGGCTCATGGCTCAGTGAGTTTGTTTACAGTAGTTTTTTGTCAAAAGGTTAATTAAAAGTCATTGGTCCAGTTTCTGTCCATTTTACAGAAGTCATTTCTACACAATTCTTTTTGCTGTTTGTTTGAGATAGGGTCTCCCTATAACCCCAGCTGGCCTGAAACTTGTTATATAGACCAAGCTGGCCTTGATCTCAAAAAGATCTACCTGCCTCTGCCTCTAAAGTGCTGGGATTAAAGGCATGTGAGACTATGCCCAGCCTTTATGTCCAATTCTTTTTTTAAAATATTTTATTATTTTTATGTGTATGCATGTACTGCTTGCATGTAGGTAAGAGCACCCATGTCATGCAATGCCCATGGAGGACAGAAGAGGCTGTCGGATCCTCTGGAACTGAAGTTATGGACAGTTGTTAGCTGTCATGTGGGTGCTGGGATTTGAACTTGGGTCTTCTGCAAGAACAGCCATTGTTCTTAACTGCTGAGTCGTCTTTCCAGCCCCTGTGTCCAATTCTTAACTCTGCTTTGTACATAGTATGGCTGTAATACATCGCTTTTCTGAGTTCCTATTTCATAGGACTATTAAGAAAAATACATAGCTTAATACATGAAAAGTGCTTAGAACAGTGCCTGATATAAAACTTAAGTACCCAAGAGGTAATAGTCCATCATTACCTGTATCGTGGCACTAGTCACCCTAAATTATAATTATTACATGCTTCCTTATCTGTCTCTTATTACCTTTAAGATGTATGAAGACTTGAGTGCTTTTCCTTTATGGAATTCAGCTGAAAAGTATGTCTCTCAGTTGTGTTTATCAATAACTATATTGGTCAGAGGAATTGTTGGACTCCAGAGGAGACAGGGGCAAGACACCTTTTTTCTGTCTTTCAGTATTTAAAACTTGATATACATGTAATTGTTTCTAGGACCCCAGCTACCATTATCCATAAATTCCCAAATCCCTCCTCTAAAACTGAGTATTATTTTCATATAGTCTACACACCTGCTCACATACTTATGACCATTCCTAGATTTCTTATACTGTCTAGTACAATGCAACTGCTATGTGAATAGTTGTTATAAGTTATCATATAGGAAATAATTAAAAGAATGAAATCTGTACCTGTTCAGTTCAAGAGCAATCTTTTTTCCTGAATATTTTTCATCCACTGTTTTTTGAATCCATACATGTAGAACCCAAGCTATATAAGACCAACTGTAATTCGCATTCCACAAAACTCACTATATTAGTTACTTTTCTGTCACTGTGATAAAATACCATGACCAAAAGCAAAGTGACGAAGGAAGGATTTATTTTAACTTCTGATTCCAGAGGAAGAGAGCCCATCATGGCAGGGGAGGCATGAATATAGTCAGGGAGATCATGGAGGTAGCTGCAGGATGTTGGCTGATGACATTTTCATGCATACATAGGCAAGAGAGAGAGAACAGGAAGCGAGGCAAGGCTATAAACCCTCAAAACCCACCCCAGTGATGTACTTCCTCCAGCAAGGCTCTGCCTCTTAAGGTTCCATAACCTCACCAAGCAGCATCACCAGCTGCAAATCAAGCATCAAATACATGAGCCTAGGAGGACATCCCTCATTCAAACCACATGCTCATCCTTTTAAAGTGCACATGAACTAGTTTTTAGGTTCTTTCCAGATCTATACCCTGCTTACCTCTATCTAGTCCAAGGATATTTTTGTTACACTCTTTTATCTCTTCTTCTTAGCCCCTGGCAACCACTAATCTACTTTCAGCCTCTGTGGACTTGCCTATTGTGGTTATATAATATACACTGAATCGTATAAAATATGGCCTTTTGCGTCTGGCTTCTTCTGTTAAACATAATGTTCTTGGCATCTGTTCACAGAGAAGCATGCATCAGTCACAGCATCTCTTTTTATGGATGAATAATATCCCATTTGGGCCATTTCAAGTTTTGTTTATCCATTCATTAGTTATTTGGGAGAAGGGGAAAATGTGTGATTTGGGGTTTTTTGGTTTTGTTTTTTCTTTTGTTTTGTGTTGATAGGATCCTCAAGAAGGATACAAATCTGGTGGGAGGGTTCACAGAAGATCAGGCTAATGAGCCACCTAGGTTCTTCATTAGAAAAATCAGAAGCTCAAAATCAGTGGGAAAGATTTGCTAAGGAAAAAACAGAGTGATTTTCTTACGTGACCTGCACTGTGCAACTTTAAAATGTTTAAGAGAAAAAACCCCAAGAGTGATTGGTGAACTTTGGGAATTTGGGACTAGAGTGAGACTGATGAAAAAGTAGAGAATCTGGGCCAACCAATGAGAAAGTTTGTCAAGATTCCATTAAAGATGCATAAGGCAGAGACAAGAGCCATACCAGTGCTGGGCATCAGATGTGCAGCAAGTGAGGTCCTCAGGCCCCACTCCTTCCCTAGAAGTGCTTTGCTCTTAGTTACACACAAAGAAGACTAAATTTACTATCTCCTCCTAAAGGACCAAAGGCATTTTGGAAAGAAGAGTGTCCGATGGGTTATTAAGGCAGATGTTAATCAAGAGGCAAGCCCTGAGATGAGCTGAGAAACTGGACAGAGATCTAGTTTGAGAAGTATCAGTGATGATGAAAGGACCAACTTACCGATGGATGGGTGTTAGGAAGAGAACTGGGGGCCTTGGAGAGAATAGCAAGGGGCAGGTCACCGTGGATCTGGAGAAATAGGAGATTGTAACAGCATCACAGGAGAGCTGAAGAGTCATCCATTTGTTCAACAAATATGTAGAGTGCTGACATGGTTCAAGCACAGCAGTACAAAGGGTGTTGGCTCTCCACAGTGAACCTGCCCACAGGGTGAGTGTTGTGGTTGAGGATTAAAATTCAACTTTGACTCATTATAGAAATTCCAGGGAGCAGTGCAAAGTGTTTGCTGCACAGCATAAGGACCTTCCATTGGATCGATCCCTAGCATCCATGTAAAAAGATCCAGGTGTAATGGCACATGCTTGAAATCCCAGGGCTGGGGAGGCAGAAACAGAAGAATCCCCAGGGCTTTCTAAACAGCTACCCTAGCCTACTTGGTGAGTTCCAGGCCAATGAGAGACCCTGTCTTAAAAAGCAAGGTGGATGGCGCCCAAGGAGTGACACCCAATGTTGACCTCTGAGGCCTCCACACATATGCACACATGTGTGCACACAGCAACACATACAGAGAGAGATGGGGGGGGCAACTGGTTTCCTCAAAGCTGTTTCATGAAGCCTTGAGAAGAATCAGCGTAGGTTAGAAAAGCAGTCCATGAGCATGCAGGTAACCCTCCATGGTTCTGTTTCCACATGCTGCTCAATACCATACCTTGGTTAGGGCTCTTTGTTACTTTCTGCTCTTCCCTATCTCCACGATCCTACTCCAATTGTGTGGCATCAGTAGTTCTAGGAGGACTATTCTAGCATAAGAGTTTAAAAATGTGAATATGTGGCCTTTGAGCTTGTCCCATAGGATTTATTAGTCTTTCAGTATGGTATTTCTCCCACCCCTTGGCAGATATAAAGACCTCAGGTTTGTCCGAACTGCAGACTTACTGGAGGGAAAGCTTCCCCTGCTGCCTGATGAGTACCAGGATGTGATCCAGAGTCACTGCATGGAAGCACGTCAAATTCTCCTCAACAAGTCAGTATCTCCCAGAGTTGGGGTGCAGCCCAGCATTGTAGAGACAGAAAATTCTCAGAAGTGAAAACTGGCTTCCCATCTGGGGAAGACACAAAGTTTGTTGAGTTCCCATGATACCCTTTCTTTGTTCTCTTTCTGTCTGTCCTCTGGTAACTTCGTATCCGGCTGTTCTCTTTATTCCTTAATCCTAGGCACCCTCTGCCTTTTCAAAACCTTCATTCTTTGTTAATACATCACTTTGTTTCTTCTTTGTGAATCCTTTCAGTCTCAGTGGACTGAGACCACACTACAAGACAGTGTACTTGAATGACTTATATTCAGATAACCCATTAAACGCCTCAAAGTCAAAAGTTAGGGGCTTTTCAGACATTAGACAACATCTTTTACTTTTGTGAAGGCATGTAGGATTATATCCAGAGCTGAGAAATTACCTTATGTACAGTGGTGAGTCTTTCTCTCAGGCTGTCTTTTGCTGTGACAAATGCCTGAGAAAATCAGCTCAAGGAAGAACATATTTCAGTTCATGGTTTCAAGGGTTTCAGTGCATCATGGTGGGGAGGTATGGTAGAGCAGCAGAGTTCACAATATGATGGCCAGGAAGCAGAGAGGGAGCAGGAGGGTGAGAGAGAATGTCTGTACTTGATGGCTTCTTCCTCTTTCATTTCCTCTGAGCCTCCAGCCTGTGGGATTGTGCTGTCCACATTCTTTCTCCCTTAGTCAATGCTCTATAGAAGGACACACCCAGATGGGTACTTTACTTGGCTCAGAGAGCTGGGAAGGCTTCTTACTTCTTCTTCCTGTCTCCATAGGTGGATCCCCACCTGTGCTCAGCTTTTCATCTCACAGAAGGAACACTGGGTCCACTTTGCTCCCAAGAATGACTATGACTCCTCTCGAAACATTGAGGAATATTTTGCTTCTGTTGCCTCCTTTATGTCACTCCAGCTCAGAGAGCTTGTCATCAGATCCCTCGAGGACCTTGTTGCCTTCTTCATGATACACAAGGTAGGTAGGGGAATCCACGCTCAGCCCTCTTGAAGGAAGACAACCTTGCTAGAACTCATGCCTGCCCTTAGCAGGAAGACAGGCCAGGAGGTAATTTGAATACATGTTGGTGACAATTATTTTATTGTTTTTAAATATACAGCAAACTTTTGTAATATAATTACCACTACTAAATGGGCAAAATACCTACAGAAGTGAAGTTCTTGAGAAGGTTTAAAGAAAGGTTGCATAAAATGGAATACATACCTCTTGCAATGTGGGGAATGGTCACTTGTTTTCATCTTCTCGGGTACAAAGATGGAGCTGAGACCATTCGTTATCAACCCTTGTCTTGATACTGAGGAACTGTTGCATGCATTCATTACCAATAACGAGTTTTGGTTTTTGGTTTTTGGAAGGGAAACCTATAAGAATGAAAGACTTAGTTGGACCTAGTTAATAACTTCCATTATGAAATGTTTTCATCATTGATTTATTTTTATTTTATGTATATGAGTGTTTTGCCTGCATCTATGTAAGTGTACCTGTACATGCAGTGCCTGTGGAGTCCAGAAGAGGGCATCAGATACCCTGGAACTGGAGTTCCAGGACAGTTGTTAGCTGCCATGTGGGTTCTGGGAACTGAATCTGGGTCCCCTGTAAGAGCAGCCAGTGCTCTGAACCTCTGAACCATCTCTCCAGCCTCCTTTATGAAATGTTTTCAAAGCACATTAATAGCCCCCCCCAAATTGATAGCCTAAGGATCAGGGAAGAATCTTTAGAATTTTATACTGTTACATACATATTTTTCACCTAAAAATATAGTAAAAATTTAAAACTGCTTAATTATAAAAAGGTTTAATTGGGGGACTGGAGAGATGGCTCATTGGTTTAAGAACACTGACTTCTGTTGCAGAGGACCTGGATTTAATTCCCAGCACACACATGACAGCTAACAACCATCTGTAGCTCCAGTTCCAGAGGATCCAACACTCTCTTCTGACCTCTGAGGGCACTGCAAGAAATGGTGCACTTGCACACATGCAGGCAATACGTTCATACACATAAAATAAAACCTACATGCAGGCAATACGTTCACACACATAAAACCAACATGCAGGCAATACGTTCATACACATAAAATAAAACCTACATGCAGGCACATACACATAAAACCAACATGCAGGCAATACATTCACACACATAAAACCAACATGCAGGCAATACGTTCACACACATAAAACCAACATGCAGGCAATATGTTCATACACATAAAATAAAACCTACATGCAGGCAATACGTTCATATACATAAAATAAAACCTACACACAGGCAATACACGTATACACATAAAATTAAAAAATAACTAAAATATAAAAAAGTCTAAAAAATGATAAATAAAAATTTTTTAAAAGATTAAA
>NW_008347312.1:2210890-2211189 GCF_000622305.1 Nannospalax galili
AAAACGGACTCCCACCTTTTTTGGAGGACAGAAGTCCAGAGCCCAGTTCACAGGTTTCTTTTAAAGACAAGTGGCAGCTATGTGCCAAGCAGAGGTAGGGGGAATTTCTGGGATGATTTCCAGCTTGGGCAAAGGACCATGAAAAAGGTCAGCTCAGCTTGTCTTAGCATTCAGAGTTATTTTTTATTTTTACTTCCTTGTACAGTTTTCTCAGGCCTGGGGGATTTTAGTTTAAATCCATCATTTTGGAGGGACTTGGGTCCATCATTTGGGGGGACTTGGGTCCATCAGTCCATGAG
>NW_008347312.1:2211232-2236845 GCF_000622305.1 Nannospalax galili
CTTAGCTGCTGCTTTAGACATGCCTAGACATACCCTGGCATGCCCTGACCCCCACCTGCTATTCCCCACCCCCATTCCAGGAAACTATAGATTAAGCAAACCTGAGCATAAAAACTGCCCTATAAGGTAAAAACAGAGACTCCTGGCCCCACAGGTAACAGTCAGCACATTCCACAGCCCTGAGAATAGCACCTACCAATAAGAAACTTCCAGGGTTGCATCTTATATATCCAATCGGTTTAAAATTATGTTGGCGCACGCGGACTCCTTGAACCAACAAAAATGTATCTTTGGTATCTCCCCCCACTTTGTCTAAAACCTGTAAAAGTCTCCACTGTCCCTTACTCTGGGCTCTCAGCATGGATCCGTTGAGTTGGTGCAGTCTGAGAGCCTGAGCTTAAGCCCGAATAAACCATAAACCTTTGCTTTTGCATTTTGGTGTGTTGGGTCCTCGGTGGTCTTTTGGGGGGTCCAGTGGATGGGGTACAAAATTTGGGGGCTCGTCCGGGATCCCCCCAGAGACCTCCGAGAGGAACCGACCACGGATGAGGTAACATAGCTATCTATCTATCATCTATCTATCTATCTATCTATCTATCTATCTATCTATCTATCATCTATCTATCTATCTATATATCTATCTATCTATCTATCTATCATCATCTATCTATCTAACTATATCCTGATTTGGACTGCAATGACACCTTAAAGAGGACCACTCTGTGGCTATCATTGTGTGCATCTACTTTTTTAGGTAGAAAAAAACTTTTATTTCATTCCAGATGTGGCATGAAATGTCTGTCTAAAATTCCACACAAAGAGAAAAGTAAAATATTTGCTTATTTAAAGGAAGCGGAAATTTGTGAATGTTTGATACACTATAGATGTTTACTGGATGTTTACCAGTCTTTCTTTTAAAATTCTAAAGCCAAATCCTTTACAGCTGCCCCATGGGAACTGCGTGAAGCACTGTAGTTTATGAAAGGGCTGAGGTTACTAAATTTCATGGAGGCTTAGTGTATTAGTTACTTTTCTGTTGCTGTGATAAAAATACTGACCAAAGCAACTTATAGAAGAAAGAGTTTATTTAGCTTACATTTCTAAAAGAGTAAGAATCCATTGTAGCAGGGAAACATGGGGCAGGAGCAGAAAGCTGAGCACTCACATCTTCAGTCAGGCACAAGAAACAGAGAAAGGCTGGAAATCTGGCAAGGCTTATGAACTCCCAATACCCCTTCCCACCCCATGTCATGGTACCAGGCTTCCTCCAGCAAAGCCACACCTCCTAAAACCTCCCAAAACAGCACCACCAGCTGGAGACAAAATGTCCAAATCCTTGGAGCCTATGGGGCACACTCTTAATTCGAACCACCACACTTAGGGATAGCTCCTTGTCAGTAATTCTGTTGTAGGGAAATTGACATTTTGAGTACTGGAATGCATCATGTGCCCATGAGCAATGCCATTTAAAGTATACAGATAACTGTTCATTCTTTTGGATTCAGCCAACCCATTTTTATTAAGCACCTACTATGTGCAATTGCTGGCAGGTATTTTAAAGGAAAGAGATGGATCAGACGCAGATCGTGCCCTCAGTTTAGAATAGAGAAGGTAAAGTGTTGATTTTAATTCTTTCAGAAGAGAAATAAAATAACACAAAGGAAGTAGAAATATGGAAGTTCAGAAATGAAGGAAACAGGCCGGAGGAGGGGTTTGGGAGCTAATTTTGAAGGCTGAGAAGGATTTAGAAGTTAGAGTGCGTGAAGTACTAAGCAAAATAAACTACCCTGCAGAAAGGCCTTGAGAAGATATGTAAGTGCTCAGGACAGGGTAGACTATTTTAAGCACTAACAGTAAGCAGGTGTTGACTTTCTTTCTTGGTGCTCAGGGGGTGCTAAGGCTGTGTTACAAATTTTGAAAGTCAAGTTTTGTGAGGTTTGATGTGTCTTCTATCTTCCAAAGGATGGAAATGATTTTAAAGAGCCCTACCAAGAGATGCAGTTCTTCATTCCGCAGTTAATCACGATCAAACTTGAAGTTCGTGAACCCAGTATTGTCTTCAACCCAACTTTTGATGACTGCTGGAAACTAATAAACGATTCCTTCTTGGAAATTATTAAGCATTCTGATGGGATTCCCAAGGTACAGTGTTCACCTAATCATTCATCTACATTTGTATCCACTTACTAAAGAAATAATCAAGTTGTTGAGTACACAAATCATGATATATATATATATATATATATATATATATTCAGTTAGGGCGTGTTATTTTGGGGACACCTCCTGAATGCACCCCTTGACCTCAGAAAGATTACATATGCCATAAAGATACATCCATGCAGCCTAGAATTGTGATTCTAACAACATTAAGAGTTTCCTTCTCATAGAGAGCCCCCAAAAGAAAGAAAAAAAAAGTAGGTTGTACTAGGCTATTAACTCATGAGTAATATGCCGAAGATTTTTTTTAAAGTGTATCTGACTTTGTTTTGAAGTTCCATGGATTTGTTTGTTTGCCAGTGAAGGATTCTAGAGACAGAAAATAAAACAAAACCCCTTCCCTTCCTGGCTCAACTTCTGCAGTTTCCTTTCCAGAGTGGAGTTGCTAATCAAATTAGATACTTACTAGTAAACTTTGTCTCCCAGGCAAGATTGGCTACGTGACTTAACATCTTTGCAGTTCTCTTTGGGTGGTTGATGTGACAAGACAGCTCATGTCTAGTCCCACATGGGCAAGGGATCTATGAGCTCTCTCTCTCTCTCTCTCTCTCTCTCTCTCTCTCTCCTCTCTCTTCTATCTCTTTTTTTAAAAATTTATTATTTTTATTTTATGTGTATATGTGTATTGCCTGCATGCATGTGAGTGCACCCATGTCCTACAATGCCACGGAGGTCAGAAGAGGGCTTCGGATTCCCCTGGAACTGGAGTTAAGGATGGTTCATAGCTGCCATATGGGTGCTGGGATATGGGTGCTGGGAATTGAACCCAAGGTCCTCTGCAAGAGCAGTCAGTGCTCTTAATGGCTGAGCCATCTCTCCAGCCCCTCTCTATTTCACTCGGTATTTATTGCTATCTCTCATGTTCCTTTTCTTCATAATCCTATACTCAGAACATTCTAAGAGATTATAATTAAAGCTGAAGTTTGAAGCTGAGGCAATAGCTTAGTCAGTACAGTGCAAATCACAGAAGCATGAGGACCTAAATTCAGTCACAAGCACCCAGGTGAAAGCTGGATGTGCTGGCATATGCCTGCAGTCTCAGCATTGGAAAGGTGGAGACAGGCTAAGGCCGGTTTGCCAGCCAGTCTATCTGAATTAGTGAGCTCCAAGTTCAGTGAAAGACCCTGCCTCAAAAAATGAGGAGGAGAGTGATAGAGGAAGACACCCAGTGCCAACCTCTCTCTGGCTTCCACATGTACACACATCCATGTGCATGGCACACACACAGAAATAAAATGTAGATGAAATGAGGGGGAGGAATGCAAACATACACACAGACACACACAGACACACACACAGACACACACACACACACACACACAGCTTAAGTTTGCAGGGAAACCTATGACACAAAGGCTCCAATTTCACTAGAAATCCTTACACTTGGCACTTTGGTGTCAGCCAAGCCTGGTTAACATGAAAATGATGGTGTAGAAAGGGAGGAAAGTAGGCACTTTTCTTACAACCGACATCCCTAGGAAGGAAATGAAAGAGAAGTATCTATAGTTTGAAGGGATAAGTGTGGGGCTTGGGACAAATAAAGTATACACTCCGTGCGTTCTATTTCTCTGCTGTTGATTGGCAGTGTTTACAAGCAGCTGGGTGGAGAGTCAGCTGCTGTGAGCCACTGGCACTGCAAACAGCACGGCAGGTGCTGGAGCTAGATGGAGTGGATTGCAATGCCAAGGCAGCATATACACAAGTCACAGTTTGTACCAGGTTTGAAATCCAGTCCTGCCTGTATACAAATGCCTTTACCAGAGTGAGAAGAAACCAGACAGAGTTCTCCATCTAGTGAGGCTGACAGCACTGGCTTCCTCTCTAGAATTCTCAGGTTTTCAGCTCTGAACTCACGAAAATTAAAGTCCCTCAGGTTGAATATCTACAGAATGTATACAAGAATAGAAACAGATGGACAGTTTCCAAACATTTTGCCTCACCTATATATTAAAATAAAATTTAAAAGTTTCAAGAGGCATGATGTAGTGGCAAATACCTTTAATCCCAGAACTTGGGAGGCAGAGGCAGGTGGATCTCTATAAGTTAGAGATTAGCCTAGTCTACATAGTGAGTTCCAGGCCAACCAGGGCTATATAGTAAGACCCTGCCTCAAAAACAAAAGTTACAAGACAAAATTCAACAAATTTGTCATGTGTGTATGTGTGTGTGTATCTGTGTGTGTGCTATATGTACATGTTCTGCAGGGGTGTGCATGTGTCTGTGTAGATACACATGTATGTGTGTGTATGTGTGTGCATGTGTTCATGTGGTATATATGTGTATTCATGCAGGGGTGTACATGTATCATGTAGGCACACATGCCTGGGTACACGTGTGTGTGTGTGTGTATATGTGTGTGTGTACGTATGCTTATGTTGGCCATAGATTGGTGTCAGGTATATTCTTAATCTCTCTCCACATTATTTTTTGGGACAGAGTCTCTCACTGAATCTGGAGCTCATAAATTCAGCTAGGCTGACTGAGCTCTGGGAATCTGTCTCAGTCTCCCCAGTGCTGGGATTATCAGTGCACACCACTGTGCTCAGCTTTTATGTGGATGCTAGAGATCTGAATTCTGGGCCTCGTGCTTGCAAGACTTTACTGACTTAACTATCTCCCCAGCCCCAGAAATAATTTCAAAAATAAATAACATTCAAGCTGTAAAAGGAAGGCATATCAGTAAGAAAGAGTCACCAGAGGAAACTGAAGTAAATATTATGGTGATTTGGTTACAGCAATACAGACCAGAAAACAAGCGTGGTATAATCCATATTGAAATGGCAGAGGTGAAGGAGAGGCAAACCTAAAGTTAAATTTAATAAAATGAGGAAATGTAACATGTAAAACTTAAGTCGGTGTTCTGGCCATGCCACTGCATTGCTTTCTTTTTACAACTGTTTTATTCTTTGAGAATTTCATACATGTATACAATACTGTGATCCTATCCACTCCCACCTCCAACTCCCCCTATATCTCTCCTGCATTACTTTCATAATGAGGAAAGTGTATATTTTACCATGGAAAGGGGCCACTAGGGCCAGCCTTTCCCCTGATGGCAGAGTTCTCTACTGAGCATTGCCAGGGAATGCTAAAGCCAGAGATGTCTGTGGAAGAAAGCAGCTGTTCTGCCCTAAACCCTTCCGTCCACACCCTGGAGCAATGCTACTTTCTTATCTCCTTGCTTTTAGGCTTTGGCCACAAACAACCACAGCAAAGAAGTTGCCCATCTTCTGGTTTAAAGCCTTCGTGTTACCCAAAGAAGACAAAGATTTATTTGCACTCATTTCCCCTTTCTTCTGCTTTCTCATCAAAGGCAGATAGATGATGATAGGTATGTAGGTAGGTAGGTAGGTAGGTAGATGATAGATAGATAGATAGATGATAGATAGATGATAGATAGATGATAGATAGATAGATAGATGATAGATGATAGATAGATAGATAGATGATAGATAGATGATAAATACATTATATTATATGTAATTTACAAGGTGTGGAACCTAGGAAAGCATTCTCAAGATCTTTGCTGAGGCCAGTTGCTGAACATTTTCATAGCAGAGAGGGCAGAATTCGAGAACCTGCAGGAGTCACACAAATAATATTCTTGGACACACACATACACACACACACACACACACACACACACGTTATTAAGGAGTTGGAGAGTTGGGGCTAGGGAGATGTCTCAGTTGATAAAATGCTTGCTACAAAGGCAGTGCTGAGGGAGGGAGTGTCCCAAAACAGGGTTCTCTCAAGCTCACTTGCCAGCTAATCTAACCAATCAGTGAGCTCCAGGTTCAGTGAGCGACACTGACTCAAAAAATAGCCCCTTCTCAAAAAATAAAGTTGATAGGGATCAAGGAAGACACCTCCATGCACATACACCCACACGCACACACACACAAGTGCGTGTGTGCACACACAGAAGTTGGAGAGTTTCTCAGAAAAGGTGTTCTTTGTGTCTTATGATCACAAAGCCATATCTTTTTAGTTTTCTTTTTTTCTTTCTGAGATTAGAGTGCAATCTAGTACATCTTTCTGATTTTACAGATGAGAATATGGAGATTTAGAGAGCAGTAATGTCCTAGGGGTATAGAGTTGGTTAGCAATAGAGTCAGAATTGGAGCCCATGTCTCCAATAGCTTTTGTCAGAGATGTAAAGGGAGTAGTAAGAGGGAGGGGCGCCATCATATATATACTTGTCCACTTACCTGCTGCTTATGAGCACATAACAACTGCCAAGCTCTTGCTAAGCCCCAAGAACACAGCAATAAAGTCAAATAGAATCACCCCCTCATGTTGGGGAGAGAGCTTAGTTGGTAAAGTGCTTGTTGCCCAAGTATTAGGACCTGCGTTCCATCTCAAGAACCCATGTAAAGAAGCCAGACACAGGCTGGAGAGATGGATGACCCAGTGGTGAACCATCCATAATTCTAGTTCCAGGGGATCCAACACCCTCTTCTGATCTCTGTGGACATGGCACGACATGGGCGCATTTGCACACATGCAGGCAATATACTCATACACATAAAATAAAAATAATAAATAAATAAATAAAAATCCAGACATGCTTGTAATTCTAGTGCCTGGAACACAGAGGAAGGAGGATCTCTGGTCTTGCTGACCTGCCCAGGGACCCTGTGTCAAAAACTAAGGTATATGGCTCCTGGCTTCTGGTCTCCATACATATGTATAGACATAGACACACACACACACACACACACACACACACACACCAGCCCTTCATGATATTTATATTTCAGGGCTCACAAAAGCCTATTTTTTTTCATTTAATTGAAAGTATGAGTGCCAAGCAGAAGGTCAGATGGTGAGATTTAAACAGAAATCCAGGGCCGGAGAGATGGCTCGGCGATTAAGAGCACTGGCTACTTTTGCAAAGGACCCGGGTTTGATTCCCAGCATCTACATGGCAGCTAACAACTTTCCTACTCCAGTTCCAGGGGACCCGACACCCTCTTCTGGCCTCTGCAGGCATGGCACAACATGGGTGACTTACATTACATGTAGGCAATACACTCATACAAATAAAATAAAAATAATAAATAAAGAAATAAAGAAACCCAACATCCCTTGGGAGCCCAGGAAGATTCTCTAAGAACCTGAGATTTGAGAGGTTCAAGGACTTGAAAGAAGAGAAATCCTGGCAGGAAGGAGAGAGTCAGTAGAGGGAGGAGAAATAGCAGGATCGCTTTACCACTGTCCAAGAGGAAAGCAGTAAAGAGGCAGCTAGCATCTCCAAAACAAGTCCACCACAGGCCCACACTACACTCTGTTCCCGTCTCCTTTCTTATGTCCATGGGTGTCTTGCAATATCCAAGAGTACCTCCTTCTCTTTAGGTGGAATCTATCTTGTTTCCAGAGTTGAAAGGATATAACTTGATTCTTGGAACTGTCGATGCTAAGGAAAACCTTGTTTCTGACTTCGTGGATCAGGCTTTTGAAGTATTTAAGAAAAATCAAGTCGGCCCTCACAAGTAAGTGGGTTTAATTCTAATTTTATTAGTAGAACTTTTAGTTATTAGTGAACATCAAATAAGTGATCTCTGTTCTCACACATCTGAAGCACATATGTAGTAACAATGGCCAGTATTTACCTGGGTATGACTTTATCCTCATTTTTCAGGTGAGGAGTACAAGTTTCCCAATGCTAGGTTGCAAACAAACGGAAAAGCCAGGATTCAAATGCAATTGCAGAGCCGTCTCCATTATCTGAAAGCCATAGGGCCAGATATATGTTGGGATTTTAACATTTCTGGAATTTAGAAGAGTCACACCTTGCTTCTAGTTTATATTATTCTGTAGAGTCTGTAAGATCTGGAGAAACAAATTCATATTTCTGCTGTTATACTCATGAATGTATTTCATATTTTGTTTTGGTTTACAGGTAGTTACCACCACACCCAGTGAGATCTGTGAATATTCTCATAATAGTCTCATAAGTTTAGGACAGCTTTTGCTATGAAATGTCAACAGAATGCAGTCAAGCAACCCTGGGGCAGGGTGACCAGATGCCCGAGTTTATGTAGGATAGTCAAACTATATACCTGTTGTTCCATGGTGATTGTTTATAACGTTCCTTTCACTTTTAAAGCATCTTCAGTTTGGAAGTTACATTTTATGATCCTCTAAACTAGTGATCACTTGCAGTTGTTCACAGTTTGCCACCAAGTACATTTTTTTTTTTTGGACTTTTTGAGACAGGGTCTCCTTGTAGCCCTAGCTGGCCTGGACTCTCTATGTAAACCAGGCTGGCCTTGGTGTCACAAAGACCCACATGCCTCTGCCTCATGAGTGCTGGGATTAAAGGTGTGTGCTACCACACCTAGCCTCCACCAAATAAATTTTGATGCAAATGTGTTTTCTTCACATTTTCAGTGGGAAAAAAATTCTGTATCATGGGGATGGAGCCTGTCCTGTGTGTAGGGCTTGTGTGGCAGCATCTCCGTTAGTCACCCATTATGTACCAGTAGGACCTGCCTCAAATCTCCTGCAGGGTAAAATCACCTCTGGTTGGGAATACCGCTCATCTCATCTAGAAATCATAGTCTCATATCCATTTGAAACCCCTGTGTTCCCATTCTTGGGGGTCTTGTACACACACTTTTCTAGGCTGACAGTCATGAGCTTCTCTTTGCATCTCCGTGTCGGAGTCTCTGATGACTTGACTCTCTCTTGGATGTGTAGCTCGGGGCTTCACTGAATTATTCTGCTTACTCAGTACCACCTTTGTGTTAATTAAACCTTATTTTAAGTCATATCATCTTAGATACATCCTTCAATTTGAGGAAATTCATTCAGCCATTTTTCATATCTGAAAAACAGATGAACTCAATTTCAAATACCATAGGTTAATTAATTCTAAATGTTTATCTTAAAATTTGATGTGGAATGTTGAGCTAGAAGGAAGGCTGGGTACTAATGTTTATTTCACATTCACTATACGTCAGCATAGTATTAAGTGTTCCATATAATTTATTATAGTTAAGATTTATGATAGTCTTGGATTATTATAGTCACTTAAAATCAAAGACATTGCATTTTGAAAAACGAAGTGTCTTGTCTATGTTTGTGCAGGAAAGAAGTCATAAAATTGGAATTGGAAGCTAAAATTCTTAATTTCAAGTTCATTGGCCCTTTTGTCACACTGTATTTTCCTTTCCTCGTTGAGTTCATTTTTTAAACGTAATTGTCTTTTTTTTGGCAGAGGAGGGATTGATACCAAGTCTCACTGTGTAGCCTTGGCTGACCTGGAACTCCCTATGTAGACCAGACTGGCCTTGAATTCATAGAGATTCATCTGCCTCTGCCTCCTGAGTGCTGGGATTAAAGGTGTACGACACCTCACCCAGTTATTGTCTATTTTTTTTGTGTGTGTTTTTTTGAGACAGGGTCTCCCTGTAGCCCCAGTTGGCCTAGAGCTCACTATGTAGACCAGGCTGGCCTCGAACTCACAGAGATTCGCCTGCCTCTGCCTCCCGAGTGCTGGGATTAAAGGTGTGCGCCACCACGCCTGGCTTGTTGTCTATTTTTAATAGCCACTCTTGCCTATTTTATTCATTGACTTGTATTTGTGTGTTTGAATTCTGTTCCTCAACATGGAAGATACTTAAATGTATACAAAAAATATGATGACTTACTGGATAACACAGCAGAGCAAGGCATCACTGCATTCCTGAAAGAAAATCATGAAATTGAGGACTTCGTGAAGGTAGGGGACGCCCTGGTCGTGTGTGCTGCAGTCAATCCCGTGAATAGTCAGTGTGTCTCTTTGAGCAGCAAGGGCTCAGTATTGAACAAGAGTTGGCCAAGGGGAAAGCTGGGGCAAGGAGTAGAGGCTTGTAGGCCGATTAAACTACTGAATGTGCTTCTTCTTACAGAAAATCAATAGCATAAAAAAAAGGAGAAATGAAATTGCATCCATGCACATTACTGTGCCTTTGGCCATGTTCTGCCTTGATGCCATGACCCTCAATTATGATCTCTGTGAGCGAGCCCAGAATCTTAAAGACCGTCTCATTCAGTATCAAGTGGATGTAAACCGGGAAACCAATACTAGGTATAAGATTATGAGAAGAAAAATTGAGCTGGGGAGATGGTTCAGTGGTCAAGTTCTTGCTGCACAAGTATGAGGACTGAGGTTGGGATCCCCAGAACCCACATAAATTCCAGGTGGGTGTGGGGGCCGCCTGCAGTTACAGCCTGGGAAGGCAGACAGATAATCCCCAAAGTGAACCAACTAGGAAGACTAGTCATATCTACAAGGTCTGTGTTTGGTTGAGAGAATGTGCCTCAATGAATAAAGTGGAAGAGAGACTGGGGATGATTCCCCACATCAATCTCAGGCCTCCACATGCCCGCATATCCACACACACGTGTACCTTACCAAACCCAAGTGCCCCCTACACGCATGTGCCCCCACATATGTAAACATGCCTAACACATACACACATGAAAAAGAAAAGCATCTCTGTGCAAACATTGGTGATATTTCATACCAACCAAAAAATGGAAACATGACTAGAATTTGGGCCTTTTCAGGTCTTTTCTGTCCTAGAATGAGGATGACAAGGAGTTCGGGTTCAGGTTAAGAAGGGAACTCTCAAGAAAAACTACACAGGGGACTAGGGAGATGGCTCAGTGGGTAAAGTACTTGCCATGCAAGTGTGAGACCTGAGTTCAAATCCCCAGGACCCACAAAAACCAGATGCAGTAGTATACATCTGCACAGTGGATGACATGCACTGAAGGACACCTGGGTACAAAAGTTTCACTCGATGGGCCTTAACATACGTGACTGAATGCATGAAATCCCGTAGTGGGGCTGTGGTTGGGTGCAGATGGGGGAGGGGGTCTGCATATGATTAAGATTTATTGTATGAAATGCACATAAATTCAATAAAAATATACATTAAAAATAACTGTGTAGACATAGTGTAGGTAGTAAACATCTTTTTCACAAGGTCATGAGTTAGAAATCATGAAAAACTACATGCACACCAGAGTTGAGTAAATAAGTTTTTTTACTTATATAATAAAACAAATACTAGAGTTAAAAAATGATTCTAAATTCTCAGCATCATTTGCTGAGCTGTCTTAATGTTTTTCTCTCAATGCCATACAATCAGCTTCATTATGGAGGGATCTCCTTACATTAAGATGGAATATCAAACATGGATACTAATAGGTCTGCTTCTTGTCATTTTGTTTTTAAAAAAGTTAATGCATGTCAGTGATTAAAATGAGACATAGTACTTTGTAAGGGCTTAGTACATGTCAGATATTATCACTGTTTCTACTGCTACTGTCTCTGGAGTGGCTATGTATGTGTATTGATCCACCAAAGATTTACAGGAAAATGGGGAAAACAGTTTTCTAGTCCCTAACTAGGAGCCGTATCTGTTTAGCATGATGGGCCCTATAAGAACATCATTTTAGATGGTGGTGGTGGTGGTAACCATTTCTTTCTCTGTAGCATTTGTAATCAGTACAGCATCATCTCAGACAAAGTCAGTGAGATTCCTGCCAACACCACAGAGCTGGTATTCCTCATCAAATTCTTAAAGCAATCCAGTGACGTCACTGTGTTCAAACTCAGAAGGCAACTTAGAGATGCAAGTGAGCGACTAGAGTTCCTGATGGATTATGCAGACTTGCCCCGTAAGTCTGGCACCAGATATATGCATATGTATGTTTATATTTCTATATAAGACATACAAACGTTCTGGAGTCAGAGTTTAGGAATAAGGTTTGGGGAAAAGAGGTACTCAGTTCTGGAAAAGCTGCCTTCCAAGTGTCCCTGTGTGTTGGAGGTACGAATTCATACTCTTCTATGCAGAAATTTGAATCACCTGAAGGGCATCCTGTTGGACAAAAAGAATATATATCCAAAGATTTGATCCCTAGTTCGTAGGAGCCTATTTTGGCATCTAGTGTATGATGTTTGTGGAAGTCACTCCAAATGTAGAATCCTTGTGATAAATTGGTAAATCTCACTCATCTATAACCTTAGTGTAGTCCTAGCTTTGAAGGACCAGAGTGTTTTCTTTCATGCTAGTGTATATTTTGGAAGGAAACAAAATATTCAGACCCTGTAAAGTCTTTTTGGGTCAAGTTGGAATTTTGAAATAAGGACCAGATTCTAAAGGAAAAGTTCCTGTATTCTTCACAAATCATTTTCATTCTGAAAACACCTATAACTACCTGATTCATAATGTGTTATGTTGGAGAGCGTTGACAGGAGGGAAAGACAGGGCCTGAGAGTGCAAAGTGAGCCCCTCACCAGCCACCCGTATGTCCAGAAACGGTGCCCTGAACCACGCTCTTGTTGGTCTCTACCTCCTGAATCCACAAGGAAACAACATTTTCGTTGGCTTAGCTATAAGGGGCAGGGCATGTGGTACTGACACTATTACTGCCTTTATTTCAGATGAGGTGAGGTAGTGTGAGGTGTGGAACTAGATCTCCATCCCATATTTCTGACTCTTCCCAGACCTAGCATCAGAAGCCAGTGAAGCAGAGGGTTAGAACATAGCTGTGGAATTAGCTGGACTTAGAACTGAAGTTTGGCTTCTAGCAATGTAACCTTGACCACATGGCTTCAGGACTTCATTATCCATTTGTAAAATGAGGATGGTAATTCTGTCTTCGAATATGCTCTCTAGTAAGTGCTTGGTAAACACTGGTTTTCATTCATCCATACTGAGTCTGTTCATTTACTGCCACCCCACAGAAGTGGGACTTCTGTTGACCTCTTGTCCTCTGAATCAATCCCCCACATCCTGGACAGTGTCCTACAGTGGACTGTGTGTGTTTTTCAGAAGAAGACATTAAACTGAACAGCATCTTGTTCCTGTGGCCAGAGCAGATAGAAGATGTCTTTGAAAACAGCCGAAACCTGCTCCTTAATAAGAGGGATCAGGCAGAGATGGACCTAATTAAAAGGTACAAGGAGAGTCTGGGATTGTTTTGGGAATGAGACCAAGTTTTCTAACCGAACACCCACCCTAATTCCTGTTTCTGCCTAGCTTCCCCACCCCTCCCCACACACAGTAGCATGTGGGCAAAGGTCAAAGTCAGTTGGTAGAGAGGGAAATCTCTTGTTTCCCACAGAGGGAGAGGGATGTTCTCTCTAACCTGCATCGCTGTAGTAGCCCCAGATAATGCCTCTCCTCCCTGCCTTGAATAATTGAAATTTGGAGGAGCAGAGGGAAAAGGCAAACATAATGGCATGTAATAATAGCCTCCACCAACTGTGATAGCAAAAATGCCAGTCTTATGCTGGAGCCCAGGAGCTGGGAGATAACAGGATGGGGAAGATAAAGGCATGGTAGGGGGCTGAGCAGTTGTCTGTTCCGCACCTGGTAGTGCTGTTGTGGCTGTAATCATATATTCAGTCATTATGTGTCTATGGGTATTTATTATGGCGTTTTACTGTGTACTATGCTCTATTCTAGACATGAATGCATGGATGTATATTTGACTGCAAAATTAAGACTTTAACCCGGTGACAGATAAAAACAGACATACTAAAAATTCTGGCAATGTCATGTGAAGGGAGTCAAGTATCATTCACATAACAAAGACATGTACACACACATACACCACACCACATTCACATATGCACATACATATACCACACATCACATATACTATACCACATGTACTCATACCATACCACACATATATGTATCACACATAAACATACATACCTCATACATATATACAATACATAAACATATATACCACACCACAATATACCACATACATACACCACACATAGACATGTATCATATCACACACACATATACACACAACACCACACACTATACTACACACACACATACCACATGCACAAAACGCTACTCGTACCAAACATACAACACAATGCATACCACATACACATACACGCACAAACATACTCAGACACATGCCACACCACACCCGTACACACACCATACCACACACATCCCAGCTTATAACATTTCATTATAAAGTATAGATTCACACCAATTTCCCTGTCTTCCAACTTTAGCTGTAATCCCTATAAGCATAAGAGAAAAATGTGTTAAAAGAGGGCTTCTGCATACAGTGGGAATTTGAGCTGAAGGGTAAACCCATTTTGTTGATATCTTGAAAATATGACTCAGATTTCAAGGGAGTTATAAAAAAACGTCTATTTTTCTACCTAAACCTTGTCTCTACCTAAACGGAAACTGTCTCCAGAGCCTAGAATTTATCCTGATAGATGGATTGATTTATCTTTAAATTTATAGATTTTTGTTTCAGTACAGTTTTGATTTTCAGCAAAATTGAACAACAGCTATGAGAGGTTCCTATACAATGTACGTACATATGCAGCCTCTCCTGTGCCTGGCCAGTTATGTCCAGCCAGAAGCAAAGCCATTTTCTGTTAGTCAGATGAAGGAGCTGGAGCAGGTTTGTCATTTCCTTGAGGCTGGTTGTGGAGGCCAAGTTCAGGGGCCAGGAAAGGAGGGTCCAGGGGAACCAGAAGACTAAAGAAGACTCATGGAGCCACTGGCAAATCAGACATTTTTTTTTTTCAGAGGAAGTTATCCTTTATTAGCATGGGCCTCAGAGGAACTGCCCAGATCAGAAATACATACAAGTATTTGTAGGACTTTTCATGCCATCCTGTGGCAGTAACATAATGGTGGATTTGGAGCTTCCAGCACAGAAGCATACATGCCCTTTAGACTTTATAAGAAATTTAAATGGTCAGCATTTTTACAAAAGCAGATATTTCGGCAATTGTGGCCAAGGGTTGTGGCATTCCCCAGTAACATGATATATTGTTGATGTCAGTAAAATCTTAGCTATTTTTTTTCTAACAAATAAGACACATTGCAGCAGGTATTTCCTTAAGATCACAAACTGGTTTTTGTGATTGCTAACCTTGTCTTAATAGCCTGAAATTGAGCTCAGAGTAGCCTTTATGATTTGAGTACAAGCAGATGCTTTCAAAGTCCTTTTACTTCTACATATATCAACAAGCACACTTATTATTAGGTTTATTATTAGGGGTACATAAGGTTCTTGTCAAATACAGTCCTTTGTACTTCATCTAGCATTCAGAACACAGTTATACTAAAGTCATTAGTTCCACATTAGGTTAATGTTTCTTCATCAGTTCAACAACCTGAAGAAAAGTTTCCTTCACTCAGAAATGATAGCAGCCCCTCTCTTAAGCAGAGCCCATGGTGACACTGGGGTGGATGCAGTTCACTGTCAGCTCGGTTGAAGCCTTTGCTTGCCCATACAAGAGACTTTTCTCTTACACCTACTGGACTAAGGAGGCCTGAGCTCCCTAGCCCCTGTCCAAAAGGTGAGACCCTGGAACCCAGGATTATTGGGAAAGTGCCATCCTGTTTCCTTTATGTGGCTGATTTATCTTTCCCAATGGAATTTGCTGACCCTCTTCTATAAACCTCTAATGCTACGATGGGGACCATAGTGACCTCCCAAACAAACTATCCCAGTTCTCTTCACGTTTGGCTCTATAACTGTAGTTCACTCATTTTTTTCCTCTTCTGCCCCACCCCCCTTCTGGGACATGACCTCCTACATAGATTAGGGGCCCCCTACATAGATCATTCCTCACATCCAATATCAGACTAAGTTTCACCTCCAGGACCTTCCCACCCCTAACCCTCCCAGTTCTGGGCTTCCTAACCGAGACAGGTTTTATATTCTCTGGGAGAGGGCACACAGGCTGCACAGGTGAACGCTGGGCAAGAGCACCTGCCCTTGGTCCCAAGGACTTTTTATGGGAAATCACACAAAGTTGGTTTCTTGCTAAAAGGCATTATATAACAGATTACATCATTGTTCCTTTTGGGATCCCAGACGTCCAGTGTCAGACATTTTGTCCCGACTCATAGCCCACAGGATATCTAGGATTAGTCATCTTGGTCCATGCCTGAAAGCCATATCCCCACCATGTTGTTTAACTACAAACAGGCCCTCGTCCTTCATCTGGAATGCAAGATGCATTAGAACCTACTTCATTGTGCTAAAGCGTGAAATGAGAGGTTAAGATTGTGTCCACATGGTATCCAATGCATGGTGTAGGCATTCCAAAACTGTGAGCTTCCTCCTCCCTTTTAACAGTGACCTCTTTGGGTGAGAAATGTCCTTGATTTCCAAAGCACCGCAAGGCATGCTGTTAGAATATTACCATAAATGGGCTGGAGAGATGGCCCAGTGGTTAAGAGCACTGGATGCTCTTGCAGAGGACCCACGTGGCAGCTTCCAGCATCCACGTGGCAGCTAACAACAATCCATAACTCCAGTTCCAGGGGATCCAATGCCCTCTTCTGACCTCTGCAGACATTGCATGACATAGGTACACTTACATACATGCAGGCAATAAACTCATACACGTAAAATAAAAAATAATAAATAAAATTTTAAAAAGAATATTGCCATAAGTATCATTGGAGGCAGTAAGTGCTAATGAAGTTAAGATGTGCAGGGCATGGCCCTGGGAATAGCAGGAACAGTTGTCACGGGCACTGAGAGAAAAGTTCTGGGTTTCTGCTTCCTAGGGAGAGACTCCCAGCTTCATCACATCAGCTGGTGCCTGAGCTCTTATCAGCAGAGGCTCAGTGTGGCAGCCCCAGACTCAGGCCTCCTTTAGAAGAATGTTGAATGTTCATCCTGTCTATGGTTTCACATCAAACATGAGAGTATCCTATGAGATAGGCTGAGCAATAGTTGTGTATCCAGATCTTTTCTGTGGAAACAGTCTTGTTTCCTCTTCAAGACAGCCAACCTCATTTTCCCAAGTCACATTAACTTTTGGATTGAGCGTCAAGCATTTTCCATTAGCTGGCTCACCCCACCCTGGAATCCTTTCTTCTCCCACTCACTGTCTGAGAATCTTATGCTCAGTCTACAGCCCCCTGGTTCCCTTGACTGTGGGATCCAGGCTGGGTCTTGGCAATGGCCCTTCAGGAGGTAGAGCGTGCCTGAAGGGCTTCCTCTTTTCTCCTGCCCTGTTTAGCCCTGGGCACTGGTTGGTGTCTATATCCCTCTGAATGACAGTGCCTGCTCTCCCCAGTTCCAGGTCTCACTGTCCTCAGCCACAGGGTTCATAACGACTTCCCTCTGGTAGTTGCTAGGCATCTCACTAGCATCTGGTCCTGTATTTGTTATTTTTGTGTCATTATGACCACAATACTTGACAAACACAATGTAAGGGAAGAACGATTTCATTTGGCTCATGGTTTCGTAGGACTTCAGTGCACTGTGGTGCAGAAGGCCTGGCAGGACTGTTCAGTTCACATGGCAGCAGGAGTGTGTGAAGAAAGCTGTTCACATCAGGGTGGGCGAGGAAGCAGAGAGAGCAAAGCAGGAACCAGGGCAGGGCTGTAACCTTCAAAGGCCCTTACAGAGTCTAACTATAGCAGTTCCTTTAACCCTACCAGTACGCATCCCTGTGAGTAGCCCTTCACTTAAGTTTCTTTCTTTGATCATCAGAATGAATTCCACTTCCTTCCAGAATTGTGGCCAATCACCATCTTCAGATTCCTGCTTTTCTCTCTTGATTTCAGTGTCCCAAGTACAGCCCTTTACTCAACCTGATTTTCTGAATGGATTAGTATATGAAATACATATATATGGTTATATATTTATATGATATAACATACCTTAGGCATGATAATGTGCTAAGTACTTATAAGAAATTTCAAAGAAAGATACTAGTAATATTTTAATATTTTAATGTGATCACTGAGTCTGTACATCATTGCCCTCTAAGAAAACCCATAACCGGTTTTAGCAGACTTTTCTCATTTTATGTGAATATAGTATTTACAAATTTGGTAATACAAAAAGGCATACTGCTGCTGTAGTTGTATAAATAACAGGAAAATTAGTTTTGTCCCCCACTCTTCCTGTTGGTTAGAACAAATGATGGATAGTGCAGGAGTGTGAGCTACTCTCCCCTTTGGCATCTTGGGAAAAGAAGGGAAGGTGATTCAGGGAGAATGCCAGAGAATGTTTAAAATAAAGCCTTGAAGACTTAGACAGTAGCACTATGCTTCTGTGTGGTAGGTGCTCATTTTTTTTTCACAATTAGGATATTTAATACCTACCAGAATCTAAAATAACAGCTCATTACAAAGCAAAAACAGAAGGCTTCCCCCACCAGGAGTGGAGACAGAGGGAGACACAGGTGGCCTTCTCCTAGCACCTCTGTGCTACTAAATCTGTAAGACCTTGGGGAACAATCAGGAGGGGTGGGAGAGAGAGGAGAGAGAGACAGGGACAGAGACACAAAGAGACAGGAGGAAGAAGAAGAAAGAAGAGGAGGAGGAGGAAGAGGAAGAAGAGGAAGAGGAAGAGGGGTGAGGAGGGGAGAGGAAAAAGAAGAGGGAGGAGGAAGAGAAAGAAAAGGAGGACACGAGAGAGAGAGGAGGGGGAGAGGGCCATCTGCCCTTCTTCCTCTTGTGGTCCTGTCACATTCCTCTTCTCAGAGTGTACGGAGGACAAAGGGGACCTGGTCCCTGTCCATGTGTGATCACAGTCAATGGGGAGATGGATGATGAAGCAGTTGATTCAGAAGCTCTGTGAAGAAAATGAGCAGAAACTGCATAGTGATTGACTCCAACAGGCAAGTAAAGGAGGCTCCTTTCAGAAGAGACTTGGTGAGAAGGAGCAGGTTAAGTGAAGGTGTGAAGCAGGAGGGAGCAGCTGGGTACCGACCTGGACAGCATGGGCAACGGTTCCAAGGCAGGAAGAGGCGGCTGCTTGTTCAGCTGTGGTTAGAAAGTTAAGAGAATCAGATCCTTAAAGTCACAGTAATGAGTTGGGATTCCATTTCATAAGTGCATTAGGAAATCATTAAAAACCTCACCTGGGAACCAAAAGGGTTTGTTTTTCTTTTTATGATCTATTTATTTGAATCAGAAATTGAATATGAATGCCTACCACAATTAGTTGTGTCTCGTAAATTTCTTTTAATCTGTTAATCACCTGACTCCCTTCAACTCCTTTTCCCCCACTTTTAATTTACTTATTAAAGAAGCTTGATCATTTGTCCACAAATCTAAAGTTTGCTGATTACACCTCTAAGAAGCCGTTTACCATGTTCTTCCATCCTCTCATTTCACATGAAGTTTTAAAAACTGGTTTAATCTTACTACTGATATCTGTTTCTTTTTTTATTGATATCAAGGACCTTAAGCTTTTTGTAAGCAAGAGTATAGCATGCAAATGCAAAGAAAAATGGACTGGTGAGGTAGGTCAGTGAGTAAGGGTGCTTGATGCACAAACCCAGCAACCTGAGTTCAATCCCACAGTGAAAGAGAGAGAACCAACTCCCCCAAACAATAATTTCTTCATAAGTATGAGGACCAGTGTTCAATTCCCCAGAACCAATGTGAAATGTATGTGGTGTGGCAGCCACCTGTAATTCCAGCCTTGGAAGGCAGGGACAGGGGTCTCGAGAGCAAGCTGGCTATATCAGAGAGCTCTGAGTTCGATTGGGATTCCTCGTCTCAAAGAATAAGGAGGAAGAGCAATATAGGATGATTTCCCACATCAACCGCAGGCCTTCATATGTGTGTGCACCCACGTTCACATGTGCCATGCACAGGCAAACATGCATATACACATGTACATAGTACACACACACACACACACACACACACACACAGATGAAAATGGAAAAAAGAAAACTAATACAAAAAAAAAGGAAATGGAGTCAACCATATTCATCAGATACAGTCAAATATTATTGGTTCAAAGATGGTTACCTAGATAAGTGAAATAAAGATGATATTAATTCTTATATATGAATCACACAACTTAGTGCATAATTAAAATAGATGAATTAAGGACATAATGGAAGTGAGTGGCAGTCTTCACTCATTGGCAGGGTATGTCTCTTGCTCTCTCTCTCTCTCTGCATATATAATATCAACACAAAAACACCATCTAACCTCTCAGAGCTTATTCTGGAGCCAAAAATGAGTGACCATGGCATGGGAACAGAGATTCAGATTACCCCAAATGCAGTGTTCCAATGTGGTAACAGTTTGATAACATTTTTATAGTAGCAGAACAAAGAGTCATAAATCGAGGCATTTTTCAAATCTCTCAGGTAGTCAGGTTACAGCAAAGCAGTGAAATCTGTGCTCAGATTCAGATGCTGATGGCATTGTTAGTCTTTTGGTAGATGCAAACTAGCTGTCTGTGAATACACTCCAAATATAATCCAAACCAAAAGGTTTCACCAGACAGTCACAAGGATGTTAGAGCAGACACAGAGGTAGGCAAGGGGGCTAAAGATAATCCAAGATAAATTTTAATTAGGCTCTGGACTGGCAACATTGCAATCTCTTCACAATCATTGAAATTTCAGTGAAAAATCAGCCTTGTAAAAGGTTCAGTGTAGGGTGTCATTCTTTCCAGGAACGTTTTGTTCACAATAACATCTCAAAAGTTTAGCCTACAGTATAAAATAGCTATTCTTCTTAAAAACATATATTTTATTATTTTTATTTTATGTGTATACGTGTATTGCCTGCATGTAGGTAAGTGCACCCGTGTCATGCAATGCCCGCGGAGGACAGAAGAGGCTGTCGGATCCCCTGGAACTGGAGTTATGGACAGTTGTTAGCTGCCATGTGGGTGCTGGGATTCGAACCCAGGTCTTCTGCAAGAACAACCAGTGTTTTTAACTGCTGAGCCATCACTGTAGCCCCTAAAATAGCTATTCTTAAATATCCATAGGACATTCATAAAAACTGGCCATGTTTTAGTACTCAAAAAGTTCTAAAGAGCAGAAATGATGTAAGAGTATATTTTAGTTATCTACTGCACACATAGCAGCTTAAAACAATGAGAATGTAGTATCTCATAGTGTCTGTAGGTCAGCTCTCCCAAGTGCCTTTCAGCTGTATGTCTCTGTCCAGGTCTCTTGTGAAGTTGAAATCAAAATACCAGCCCAGGCTATGGAGTGGTCTGAGGGCCACTGACTGAAGAGCCAATTTTGGGCCTGTTTCTGTGATTGTTAGCAGGATTCAGCTCCTTATGGGCCCTTGGCTCTACTCCTCGACACATGGGCCTCTCCACAGGGGAGGTGAAAACATAGCTGTTATCTTCCTTTGAGTAAGAGAGAGACAGGGAGAAAGAACGAACAAGATAGAAATTGGCCTTTCTGTGAACTTGAAGTGTCTTGGAGGTGACACCCCATCCCTTTGTCCATTCTAAGAACTGAATTACCATGTCTAGTCCTAGCCCAAACTCAAAGGAGCCAATCACACAGGCATGAGCACCAGGAGCATATCAGAGGCTGCTTCCCACACAGTATAATTAGAAAGAGAATCCAAATAAAGTCACTTGAAAATTAACTCTCTTAAATTGCTCTTAAGGGAAAAAATATTAAAACTGCCATAACAAAATTGAGTATCTTTAAGATCAGAGTAAAATTTATGGGATGTCACTAAAGCTGTTCTTAGTGACAAGTTCCCTTATTCATTCAATGACTATTGATTGCTTTCTATGTGCCAGATACTCTGCAAGTGCTGGAAATACAAGAAATTAATGAAGAAAAAACCACTGTATAGATTTCCACTCCAGTCAATGACAGCAAATACTTGTATAATGGTTATGATAGACTGAGCTCAATTCTGAACAATTTTATGTTAACTTTGCTATTAAGTTGATACTTTTTTCTTTACATATCTTGAAACATAGAGAATTTAAGTGATGTGCCTAAGATCACATATATATTAAATATCAAAGTAGACATTTGAATGAGATCTGATTGGCTCTAAATCCTATCCACTAAACTCTAGATCATCCTACCTAAATTAGGTAAAGGAAGAAGCAAATTAATTTGTTGGTCATATGGATATAATAGGTAAATCTAGAAAAGTCTCCATGATCACTCTCTAGAGCAGTGATCACAAAGCAATCTGGTAATTGTTAGCTATGTTTATTTTCCTTAGGGCCTTTGTTACTGAATATCTGAATATCTCTATGATTTATTCATCCATCTATATTTATGGATTTACTCATATATCCATGCATCCATGTATCCATGCATCCTTCCTCCCTCCCTCCCTCCCTCCCTCCCTCCCTTCCTTCCTTCCATGTTAATTGTCTGTTTCTCTTCCCAACTAAAATGCCTGTTCCATGAAGATAAAGAAAATAATAGCATATTTCACAAATACTTTTTTGTTGCCTAATTCTGGTATATATTAGCTGAATAATAAATAGCTAATGGCTGAATGAATAAACAATACGCAATGTACATAGGATATATATATATGTACAGGAAAATATCTGAAAATTTTTAATCACTAATAGATTCATAGAGTTCCATCTCCAATAGATGGATCATAGGTGCTTTAATTTACTTTTTCCTCTTCATTTATTTTTAGAAAGATACAGAGATAGAAAGGTACCAGAAGATCATATTCTTTCCAGGCTGATAATTTTGAAAGAGCAGAAAATAGAAAGCTCAGATGCAACTAGGCTGTCTTCACTTACAGGTGCTCAGAATTTGAATTGCGGCTTGAAGGCTATGGCAAAGAACTGGAAGGTTTTAGGAAGCGTGAAGTGATGGGTACAGAAGAAGTGAAAAACAACGTGGAAAAGCTTAATGAGCTTTCTAAGAACCTGGATCTGGCACTGGTGGAATTTGAGGTTTGGAATCTTGGGATGGGGACTTAAGACTTTAAGGTCCAGTCATTCTCGTTCTTGGTTTTACAAACCTGACACCTGTCAGGTGCACAGTATTGATTGATTGGCCATTTCTTCCATTGATATCAACTACCTGTTTGCACACACCTACATTTCAACAGATTTTTGTAAGTAACAAAGAAGTTACAGCAAGATAACTGTTTATGTATACCGTGTATCCATTATGTGCTTGGTGCTGTGCAAAAGGCTTCATGTGCCTGTCTCACTTGATGCCTGGAGCAAACTGCCTTTGGAGTTCGTTACCCCCATTTATCCCTACTTAAAGTGGGAGAAGTAAGACTCAGAGACATGAAGCCACTTTCTCCAAGGTCAGCTAGCAAGTTATTTTTAACTATTAAAGTTCTTGCCTTTAAGGCAAGTCAAGTAAGTAGGCTGGTAAACAGTCATATGAACATGTAAAGTTCATGTAGGAATTATGAAAATGGAGACAGGCCTATAGTACATTGGGAGCAAAGATGATGGAGCAAGCATCAAATTATCACACAATTTCTAGGAACTGGATCTCAGGTACCATGGCCCTCAGAGGTAGCAGAAGGACCTTCTTGTTGGAGTCTGCCCCCATTTTCCTCTCTTACTCTCTAATGAATGGGTGTCCTGCTCCACTTGGCTTTCTCAGTGCTGAGGAATTTGTCATGGGGGTTCAAGAGAACCACCCACCCAACAGACAGCAGCCCCCTTCTCTCACAGTTGATCAATAAGGAAGAAGAGCTGTTGGAAAAGGATAAGAGTTCCTTTCCTCTTCTTCAAACCTTGATGACCAACAAAGTGCCTTATGAGCAGCTGTGGATGACAGCCTACGAGTTCAGCACCAAATCGGAGGAGTGGATGAACGGTATGTAGTATTTGAACTCTGCTGGGACAGTGTGGAATGGGAGTCTACTCAGCCAGCTCTGAAATCAGATTTTCCCTTCAGATTCTGGCTTCTGGATTAAGATAGCCACAGTTTATAGCTTCTCTAGTGATAACAAGGGAACATAGGAATTAAAGAACAAGACCTAGTTCCAGGTTCAAATCAAATCAGCCTCCAGAAATTGAGTCTGGCAATGAAACCAAGAAGTAGATGGAGAGGGACCGAAAGAGTAAGTCCTCTGTGGTGCTGCTTTACGAAGGGCAGTTCCACAGGCATACATAAACTACCTCTTACTCTAGGCTCTGGAGTCTAGGGACATTGTGCTGGTAGAACCAACATCACTTAATGACATATGGAATCTGATATACAGGCAAGAAGGAAGAGACTTGGGTGACTTTCAGGTTTTGTGCTCAGGAGATTTAGTGGGTCTTATTGAACATAGAAGTGACAAATTTGTGTATTCAACTTAAATACACTGAGTTTGAGTTATTTGAAAACATCCACATGGGAATATTATTAGTTGAATATATCAGTATGGGTTTTAGGAGATGGGTTTGGAGTAGGTGACTTGTACTGGCCAATGACTGATGTGTGGATTATAATTAAAGCCATGGATGTTGTCCCCTGTGCAGAATGTTTAAAAGAGAGGATAAAATCAAAGACCCCTGAGGCTTATTTCTAGTGCTTTAGAAGGACAAACACAACTGAGACAAGCACTTCACTGCCTGCAGAGGAGAGATGGCACATTGCAGCAGTGCTGAAAACAGAGACAGCTTGACCCCTTGGCAGCGGATACAATCAGGAGTGAGCCGATCTGTTCTGAGAACTTGTTCCTTCTGATTTCTCTCAGAACTGTTCTCTTTGAACCAAGAACTTTCTATTTATTGAACCAGTATATCCAGCATGACACGGGAAAGGAATGAGGAACCCTGTCTCATTAGAGGATTTTCCTAATTCCTACTGACCCTGGACAGCACACACAACTGATAATACCATGTTATCAGTCTAATCCCACCTGTCACTTGTAACATAATGGGATAATTTGTTGCTCTCAGTTCTTGGTATTTTCACAACACACACACATGCTCACACACATTATTCTGGGTCAGAGGCAGAGAAAGTTCATGAGGAATTAAAGCTCTATATTGAACTTATAAGAGGAGCCCAAGACTAGTAAAATTGTTTACATTGTAAACAAGCTGAAATAGCATTAAATAATCTCAAAACATAAGATTAACTTTGTTACAAGGTCATGTAAGATTTCATTTGTAACAAGGCTTTCCCAGAAAAGTCATTCCACAACTGCCAACTCTCTGGAGGCAACTATGATTGTTTTCTTTTTCTCAAAATAATTTTTTATTTCTTCTTTCACAATTTTATACATGTATATAATGTGTTTTGGTCAGCATCGCCCCCTCCCTTTGACTATAATTGTTTTCTTAATATAGATTCCTTAGTATGAAATGACTAGATCCAAAGAACATGTTGTAAAAATTACTCAAATTAAAAAAAATTTTAAATCATATATGTATGAGTGTTTTTCCTACATGTATGTAAGTGCATTACATATGTATAATACCCATGGAAGCTAGACGAGGGCATCAGGACCTTGAAATTGGAGTGGTGGACAGTTGTTAGCCATCATGTGGGTGCTGGGAACCAAACCAGGTCCTCTGCAAGAGCAGCCAGTGCTCTTAACCTCTGAGCCATCTCTCCAGCCCCCATAATTTTTAAAAAGCTAATTTATTGAGAATTTCATACATGCATATAAGGTGTTTTGATCAAATCC
>NW_008347312.1:2237008-2257353 GCF_000622305.1 Nannospalax galili
GCCCACTCCCTCCCTTCCAACTCCTCCCATATCTCCCCATCACTTTTTTCTGATAACTTCATGTACTCTTTCTTCTTCTTTTATTTTTTTTTATGGGGCTTTTGGCTACTCTAACATTCCCCACCTCTGAAACCCTAAAATCTTTTAAGGATTAGATAAACGCTCCCAAATCTTTTTGACATTTTTGGCCTTTAGAACTGAGTATGTTGCTAAGAGGTCCAAGGACATTGTGAATTTTAGCCAAGAAACTGGCTAGTTTTCTTTGGGGTCTTTTTAACCCTAACTGCCTAGCCAATTCCTACCTCCTATTCCTTTTTTTAAATTTTTTATTTTATTTTATGTGTATGCATGTATTGCCTGCATGTAGGTAAGTGCATTGTGTCATGCAATGCCCGCAGAGGTCAGAAGAGGCCATTGGATCCCCTGGGACTGGAGTTATGTGTGGGTCTCTCCCTCCCCTCGTGGGCCATTGGCCACCGATCCATGAGAACAAAGGGAGCAGAAGTGACAAATGGGGTCAGGACAGCCCATGAGTATAACAGAAAAAGCTTTCCAGGAGACTGCTTCAGTGATACAGCTCGTTTATTCAGTGGGGGTCAGGGAAAAATATAGGGTGGAGGCAGCAGCCAAAGCTTCAGCTGATAGGTGCTCATAGTATGCTTTATTTACATGTGGTAGAGGGATCCTAACATCTGGCTATAGGGCAATGCCTAATTATCATATAGAAAAAATCTGGGGGCAGCTTTACTGCAGGTAACTATGCCAAAGGTCATGTTCCAAATAAGGCCAGGCATCCGTGGGGAAAAATATAGGGTGGAGGCAGCAGCCAAAGCTTCAGCTGATAGGTGCTCATAGTATGCTTTATTTACATGTGGTAGAGGGATCCTAACATCTGGCTATAGGGCAATGCCTAATTATCATATAGAAAAAATCTGGGGGCAGCTTTACTGCAGGTAACTATGCCAAAGGTCATGTTCCAAATAAGGCCAGGCATCCGTGCCTAGAGGCGTTCAGGCATCCTTGCTTGGAGGCACTTTCCAGTTAAGTCAGGCAGGAAGCCCCTGCTGAGAAAGGAGCCACCCTTTACAGCAGGGTTCCCCAACAGGCCACTTCATTCTGATCAAAGGAACAATAAATCAAGAAGATATTACAAGCTCCTTAGAGCTATCTGGACATGGTGAACTGCAACCTTAGCAGCAGGGTCCCCCAACAGTTATGGACAGTTGTTAGCTGCCATGTGGGTGCTGGAATTCGAACTCAGGTCTTCTGTAAGAACAACCAGTGTTCTTAACTGCTGAGCCATCTCTCCAGCCCCACCTACCACCTATTCTTATCACACCATCCTCTGAAGAGGTTACCCAGCTTGTGGATAGGGAATCGGGATGTGGACTGCTCTGGCTTCTTCTATGCTGAACAGAGATGCAGGGTGAAGCAATTGGGGTACCCCTTCAGTGAATCTATCTAAAAGACTTCCAAATTGCATAACTCTTATCACCACATGGAGGCAGGATCCTGACTCTCTCAGGCAGTCCCCTGTGTTCTCAGCCCCTATGCCAAAGGGAGGCCAGAACCCAGCACTCTCTGGTGGTCACAGCTGCCACACCCATCCCCATAATTTTTTTTTTAAGAATAACATTCAAAAACACTTTTTGGAGTGGCCTAGACCAAATGCCACTTCAGATCTCAAAGCTAACTTTGGTTATGTTCTAGAAACGTTACAGTTTAATTCATTCTTCTACCAATTTTTGAGAGTGCCCATTTCTCACCCCCTTAACAAACCTGGAGAAGAACGATTCTGAAAACTGTGTTAGGTGATTGGTTATTTAAAACAGTGTTTTATTTTCATCTTTTAAAAATCTTTTTTTAAAAAAAAAAAAAAGGATTCTTAGAGCTGAGTGTGATGATACACACCTTTAATCTAGCACTCAGAAGGTAGAGGCAGGTGTGCTGAAAAGTGAAATTCCTATGTTATAAACACTCAAGGAAAGTGTTCTGAGTGGGAAGCCCTGCCTGTGTGCCAGACTGGCTCCCCTTAGCCAGATTCACTTCATTAAGTGGTGAGGGTCACTTCTGGTTGCCCCTCTTATAGCTGTTGGGAAAAAGCATGAATTTGTATCTTACCTAATTTGTTCACCCTGCTGGTAAAGTTACCTCTAATTCAGCCAAATCCTGCCAAGCAGAGGGCACTCCTTGTCCCATAGATACATTTTTTTAAATTTATTTATTTTCACACCCATTTCCCAGATAGTACCCTCCCATAGCCTCCCTCCCCCCATTAGAGTCCTTATACTCTGATATCACTGCTACTGTCTGCTGTATTGTCGGCACCCCCAGCCAATCCCCACTACTTGCCCTTCTGGTGAATCTAGTCAGCCTGTCTAGAGGTCTTTGTTTTAGGAGGGTCAACTGTTCCTCATCTAGTGGTAATCAGTTGTCAATATTCCTTTGGATAAGATTAGGGTCTGCTGTTCATTTTCCCAGTTCTATGCTGGGTTACTATCTAGGAATCCTTTTGGCCACCCTGGCCAAGAACTCAAAAGAAGTATCGCCTGTCTGGCATTGTTGCTTGTTATGTAGCCTTTAGCTATACATATGGACTCTTAAGAAATTATATTGACCCCTTTAATAATTGGTTATACTTTCCTTTGAGATGTTTAAGGCCATACAGTTGGTCCAGATAAACCGATCTATTTTTTACTCTCAGATATATTTTTATTCTAATTATTCTAGTTGGACACCTACTTTTTCTTTTAAGATTTAATTTGATGACTCAACAAAAATGTTGACTTGCTGTGAGACATGTTAAATGAGTGAAGTTGCATTTGATCTAGGCCACCCCAAAAAGTGTTTTTGAGTGTTATTCTTAAAAAAAATTATGGGGGCTGGAGAGATGGCTCAGTGGTTAAGAGTACTGGCTGCTCTTGCAGAGGATCCAGGTTCAGCTCCCAGAATCCACAGGGCAGCTAACAACCTTCTATAACTCCAGTTCTATGGGATCCAATGCCCTCTCTGACGTCCATGGGCATCGTATGACATGGCTGCACTTACATGCAGGCAATACACTTAAGACACATAAAATAAAATAAAAATAACAAGTAAAAAATTTTTTAAAAATTGTGTGCATGTTCATATATATGTGCATGTGTGAGTGCATGCATGTGTGTGAATGCATGTGTGTGTGTGTGTGTGTGTGTGTGTGTGTGTGTGTGTGTGTGTGTGTGTATGTATGTGTGTAGGCCGGAAATGTATTTTGGGTATCTTTCCTGATTGCTTTCCATCTTTTTTTTTCTTTTTCTTGATACAGGGCCTCTCACTGAGCCTGGAGCTCCTGATCTTGACTAGAGTAGCCAGTCAAAGAGCCCCCACAAGCTAGCTGCCCCCCTCCACAGCCCTAGTCTGAGGTTACAGGCACACACCATCACACCCAGCTTTTTTACATGGCTACTGAGGATCCGAACTTGGGTCCTCATACTTTATGCAGCAAGCACTTTATGCAGTGAGGAACCCCCCTTTTTAAATAATTTGAAACATATTGAAGTTCTCAGAACTATAAAGTCTCCCATTCTCTAGTAGTTATTTCATAAAATTTATCTAACTCCTTCTAATGCTACTAAGACAGCATTTAAAATGAGCTAGAGGGACTGAAGAGATAGTCAGTGGTTAAGAGCACTGGCTGCTCTTGCAGAGGACCCAGGTTCAGTTCCCAGCACCCACATGGCAGCTAACATCAGTTCTAGGGGATCTGTTGCCCTCTACTGGGCTCCTCAGGCATTGCATGCATGAGTGCACTTACATGCAAACAAAACACTGATACACATAAAATATAAATACACAAATACATAATTGGAACAGCTGAGGCCCTAAGTGTACGTCCATTATATGCCACTTTATTTATACCGTCTCACTTTCTTTCCTCCATCACTCTTCAGAGTGTATATTGTTACCATGTATCACAGGTGACAGTATTGAGGCTTAGATAGGGCTTTATTGGCTAAGCAGAGGTTTCAAATCCAGGTCTAACCCCAGAGCCCTAGCTTATTCCAGTACAACTGCTGCTGATCTCAAATCCAGGGAAATAGAAATACACACAACAAACATCTACGTCATAGTCTGACCCTTTTTTTTTTATTCCAGGCCCCCTCTTTTTACTGAATGCTGAGGAAATTGCAGAGCACATAGGGAATATGTGGAGGACGACGTACAAGTTGACCAAGACCTTGGCTGAGGTGCCTGGACCTAGGCGTTTAGCAGAGAACATCAAGTTGAGGATTGAGAAGTTCAAGCAGCACATACCTGTCCTCAACATTTCCTGCAACCGGGGGATGAAGGACCGGCACTGGCAACAGGTGAGAACATGGCCCGCCCATGTGGTCCAGCCCCTGCCTGGTCCTGAGAGCCTGCTTCTGGGGGCCCTTGGAAAGGCAGAAGGCCTTCTCCAGCTAAAGGGAGAATTTACTTGAGGCCAAGGAAGTTATAATTGGCTTGATAGTCTTCTGTAGGAAGGGAACAGGTAGACATCCTATCTCATGAACAGGTTGTCATCTTTCTGGGGGACCCCTCTGCTGGTAGGTGAATGTCCTGGCCAGTGGCTACAAACAGTCTCCTTGTTGGTCTTCCTAAGTAAACAGCTTTGCAGCTGGAGTTCCTAAAGGGTGATGAGGTGATTCAATCACAATGGAAAATCTTTGATTTGTTCCTACTGCTAGCATACACTAAGAAGAATGCCCCAACTTTTCCTGGGACTTTGCAAATGATTCCAGATGATTCCTGTGCAGGTTGCCTTTGGTGTGGTTATTCGTGGTCAAACAGCCTAGGTTCAGAAGTAGTTTTGCAAACTAGGCATGGTGGCATGCTCCCAGCATTTAGGAGACTGAGTCAGGAGTACCACTATGTGTTTGAGGCCAAACTGGGATACAGTGAGTTCCAAGCCAGGCTGGGCTACACAGTGAGACCTTCTCTCAAACAGACAGACAAATCAAGAAGCAAATTGTGCTCTTCTTTCAGCTCTTTAAGCCTAGAAATAAGAATAAGAAACATTCCCTCTAAAAATTGGTAGGATTTTTATAAGCAGCCAAGTGTGAGGATGACAAATGTGGTGTGAACACTAAGCAGAAGAAAGCAGCTCACTGTATTTCTAAAGCCATTGTTATACTCAGGAGCTAATGGTAGCCTTGAAATGTCCTTGGCCAGGGAATTTCTGTGTGGAGTGGGGATGTGGCTGGATTGACAGAGACAGAGTCCCCTCTCAGAACTATGCACAAGATAGGACATGATCCCTGGAAGGAACCAATCTGACAGCACACACATCATTTTCAAGAGGACCCCCCAAGACCATAGTTAGGAGCATTTTTATCTCCTCAGAAAGACAGGGGTCTTGATACATGAGAGATTCAGTCGTCCTCAGGGAGGAGCTGTCTTCAGTTTCTAATAAAGTGCAGAGACTCACTGTGGAAGCAAAAGTTGAGATGCTGTGCCCATCTCATTGTAGACTAGTTGTATTTCAGGTGCTCATAAGAGGCTAGTGCCTACACAGAGCAGTCTCTTAGAATTAGAGAACCAACTGTCTCGGCAATCTTTCTAATAGAACAAAATAATAATAATAATTAATAATAATAAGGCTGGAAAGATCGCTCAGCAGTTAAGGACACTAGTTGTTCTTGCAGAAGACCCGGGTTTGAATCCCAGCACCCACATAGCAGCTAACAAATGTCTGTAACTTTAGTTCCAGGGGATCCAATGGCCTCTTCTGTCCTCTGCAGGCATTGCATGACACAGGTGCACTTACCTACATGCAGGCATAACACACACACACATTTAAAACAACAACATTGTAAACGATGGGGGTGGGGAGTGTATTGAGAGTGATTCTTTTAGCCATGTTCTTCATTTATAGTGGGATTTTTTAGTTGTTTTTTTGTTTTTGATCTTTTTGAGACAGGGTCTCCCTGTAGCCACAGCTGGCCCGAACCTGCTATGTAAATCAGGCTGGCCTTGATCTCACAGAGCTCTGCCTGTCTTTGCCTCCTGAATGCTAGAATTAAAGGTGTGCGCCACCATGCCCGGCTTCATTTATAGTTTATAGCATGTCTTGTGCTTTGTGATTTCCTGTACAGTTACTTAGATACAGAGATTCTAGGTTGTCTTCTGGGGACAGATGTACCTAGGAATAGAAAACACAAATACATTTTTTTTTTTTTTTGTCTTTTTGAAACAGGGTCTCCCTGTAGCCCCAGCTGGCCTGGAACTCACTACGTAGACCAGGCTGGCCTTGAGCTCACAGAGATCCGCCTGCCTCTACCTCCCCAGTGCTGGGATTAAAGGCATGGACCAAAAAAAAAAAAAAAAACTGTAAAGAATAAATGAAAGGTCACATCTACCAGGGGCTCTTGTGCAGACTGTGCAGTGTACCATTCAGCCAAATGCTATTTCTGTCCGTTACAGCACAGATTGTACTTTCCAGAGCTGTTCAATATAAAATTCAGTTGTACATAGAAGACCTGACAGAGACATTAGAGTTTGAAAAATGATAGCTTTGGAGTCAGGATTGGATCCAAGCTGGATGGTCTTAAACAGGATAATTAATTTCCTTATCTCAGATTCCTTTTATGAAAAGTAGGAATAATAATGCATTAGCCTCTTCCTCATGATGTTATAAAAATAAAATAAGCTCTGGAAACAATGCCTATTCACAGTAAGCTCTTAATTTTACTCTCTTTATTATTTCTATTGCCATTCTGGTCCTTCCTCAAGATGTCCCCAGAACCCAGATTGGGTCCCAAAGCCCAGAGTTTTCTGGTTTATTCTGGCTTTTACTTCATAAACACCCATTGGTGGTTACTAAATATCAAGTACTGAGGACACCAGGTAGGACAGAATGCAGCACGGCCCCCATGTGCCTTCCTGTTCTGGTGTTTTCTAATCCTATGGCGGCCTAATAGAAAATTAGCAATAGTTGAGGTTTTTGCAATAGTTGAGGTTTTTGCATAGACCCTCATTTCTGTTTCCATCCTCATGTCCTCCACACAAAGGACCTGGTACTACCCAGATCTTCAAAATCACCAGAGTTTCACTGGGACCTTTTTTAGGATGTTTGCACTGAAGAGCCTGGGAGGTACTTACTCCAGAGGAACCGGGCATGTCCACCAAGGAGAGCCACTGGAGAGGAAGGGAGGGCTCTGCTTTATTCTGCTGGGTGTTTTGTTTTGTTTTTTGCAGCCTTGGGGATTAGACCTATGTAAACATTCTACCATCACACTCTTTGACTTGTTTGTAATTTTGAGTCAGGGTATCGATATCACTAAGTTGGCCAGGCTGTCCTTGAACTCACATTGTAGCCTAGGCAGGCCTAGAAGTTGTGATCCTCTTTCCTCAGCTTCCTAAGTAGTTGGGATTACAAAGCCAGTTTAAGGAAATATTTTGAAGTGAACTCCTTCCTACTTCCCAGTAGCCTCAGCTCACAGCACTGGAGAGAATGTTTGACAGAACCTCCTCCCTTTACTCAGCAAATATTACAGCTTGGATTGCTGGCCAAGTTTTACATAGGCACTTAAAGTACAATCCAGACCCTGTCCCAGTCTGAGGTGTTCACAAATCGTTAGGGATACTACCTCTGGAGAAACCAGATGCAGTATGGTTTTAGGTTGCCTTCTGAATCCTCAGACCTACAAAATCTACTTCAGTAACCACTAGTTCCATGTGGATATTTAATTGCGCTAGTTAAAATAAATTGAACATGAAAATTCAGTTCATCAATCACACCAACCACATTGTTCATGCTCAACATCCTCCTGAGTCTCATGGTCATAGCACAAGGCAGTCCAGATAAAGAATTTTCCATCAGTATAGTCATTATAGAAGTTCTGCTGGGCTATATTAGACAAAAATCCACTTGTTTTCAGAGCTAGAAAGATGGCTCAGCAGTTAGCTCTTGCAGAGGACCCAGGTTCAGTTCCCAGCACCCACATGGTGGCTCACAGTCATCAGAAACTCTAGTTTCAGGGGATCCAAGCCAATGCCCTCTTCCAGAGCATTGCATGACACGAGTGCACTAACATGCATGCAGGCAAAACACTCATATGCATAAAATAAAAATAAATGAATAAACACTTGTTTTCCTCTTTCCTTTGCAGATCAGTGAGATTATTGGCTATGAAATAAAGCCCACAGAGACAACTTGCCTTGCGAACATGCTGGAATTTGGATTTGGCAAATTTGTTGAAAAGTAAGGGCCAACCCTCCTTTATATAAAGTTTTTGGTCCAAAGGTCTGCAAGGTCCCACAGTGACATAGAGAATTGATCTCTTTCTAATTCACGGTGAATTAAGACTACTAATAACCTCCACTTCAGCTGACTTAGTTTACGTGTAGTGAAGATCTCTTTTCCTGCTATAGAACTGATGATAAATTAGGACTAGAAATTGTTGCGGATTTTATTTCAAAGGGAAACTAAACATGAATATTCTTTGAACCTGAGATTCATCTCAACTGCTAGTGACTTGGAGCAAAACCATTCTGCCTTTCTGAGCCTCAGTTTCCTCTTCTTAAAACAAACAACAAATTATGAGTGGCCCTCCAAACTCTAAAAGCCCATAGAGCACACTGCAACAAACGATCAGTTTTCTCTCCTTTCCCAAGTGTCCCTGGAATTTGTATGTGAGAATTTGTACTATCTGAATAGTTATTTTTATTTCTTGCTATGTGCTTTTGTTTGAGGGGTGGGGGTGGAGGCCAGAGGTCAACTTTGGGCATCGTTTCTCAGGAGCCATCTACCTCATTTTTTCAGACCAGTCTCTCACTGGGACCTGGGGTTTGCCAGTTAGGCTAGCTGACTGATCAGTGAGCCCCAGGGATCTTTCTATCTCTGCTTCCCCAGTGCCAGGATTACAAGAGCGTATTATCACTTATCACAAGCTTTTTACCTGGGTACTGGGGATCTAACCCAGGTCTCTTCATGTTTGTGTGGGAGGCACTTTACTGACTGAGCTCTCAGGTCCTGAATTGTTCTTTTTAGAATCAAAGACATTCAGAACCTTGTTTGCTTTCCACACTTTCAAGGCAATAGATAGTGGGATTTTACATTACTGTGGCTACAGTCTGTCAGACAACTTGGATTAGCTCTTGTGAGATGCTTGTGGGTCCTCAAAGTGTGGCACCCAGAGCTGCTACATGTCCATCACGTGAGATCTAGCTAATAATGTGTGTTCTCAGGCCCCACACAACCTGCTGGTCAAATTATAGGGGTAAATCCAGCAATTTGGGCTTTACCTCCTGGCTAGTGCTGTCCGAAGCAGGAGTCTCTAACCAAATGCCTCTATTGTGCTCTTGGCGTGTAGCTAGTCTGTATCTAATGTACTGGAAGTTGCAAATACAGGCTAGATTTCAAAGACTTATCAAGAAAAGAGAAAATGCAAATAACTGACAGTATTCATTATCTGAACTGATAATATTTTAGATAGTTAAATAAAATTATTGTTGTAATTTCACCAGTTTCTTACTTTTCTTCTAACGTGGCTACTGGAAATTTTAAAATTGCATTTGTGGCTCACATTACATTTCTAATGGACAGTGGGGATGAAGTTGAGAAGTCTTACTATTGGCATGGAACAACCTCCCATGACAAAGAATTACCCAGCATGGGGGAAGAAAGAATGTGATCCCTTCTCACCGATCAGAAGGCTCACATCTGGTACCCCCATAAGCCAACAAAATAGGCTAATAAAAGGAAGTATAACAAGTGTATTTAATGAAAGTTACATGACACGGGAACCTTTCAAAATAAAGACCCAAATCCCCAAAGAAAACCTAGTTTTGTTCTCAGATCTCATGAAGAAATAACAGCTATATGGAAATGTGACTGGACAAAAGGATCTTGAGCTAACTGAAGCAGACTAAAGAGAAGCCAGTAAGGCTCCTCTGCTCAGATTCTTCCTGCCTTCTCTGGGCAATATGAATGCCTTCCTCCTGGATATAGGACAGGAATCTTCTGGAAGGAGGGTATGATGACCTGCCATCGGACAGGTCAGAGGATTTCTTTATGGCCACCTCCTATACAGGAACATGGAGAAAGGAACCTTGAGGAAGAAGAATTTGGGGTTCTATGACTTATTTGGGGGAAAGGAAGAGGAGGGCAGGAGGGATTCAGAGTCTTCATTTCTGAGGCTTCTTCTGGTATCTTCTGATCTCCTTTGCTTCAGTGTCCTAGCATGGTAAAGCACCATGCTTTGGGGTGCTGTTTGCTGAACCTCAGCACCAGCCTATGCTGATGTGTCAGAGACACTATTACAAAGTGCCACAGACTGAGTGCCTTAAGGAACAGAAATTTACTTTCCCATAATTTTGGAGGCTTGAAGTTCAAGACCAAGGTTGATAGGGCTGTTCTATGAGACTTTCATTGGCATGTGACCATTTTCTCTCTATGTCTTCCACATGGCCTTCCATCTGTATGTGACCATCCTAATCTCTTAAAAAGACCAGTCCTGCTGGATTAGGGTCATCCCTCATGACCTCATTTTAACGTAATTACCTCATTAAAGACTTCAGACACAGTCACATTTTCAGGGACTTGGGGATTTTAACTTTAATGTGAATTTTGGGAAAAAGTATTCAACTCAGAGCATGGCCCCCAAAGTCACTAGTGCTCAGAATGAGAAACCTTAGCACACATTGGAAGTAGATGATAAATTCTAGCCTGAACATTTTAGGGAAATGAAAGGTTTCTTTGGAAACTCTCTTAAGACTCAGCTGAAATTCCTCCTCGGATGTGTTTTCTTTATGTCCTCACATTGCTGTTGCTGTTGATGTATTCTCTCCTTAGGTTGGAGCCCATTAGTGCAGCTGCCACTAAGGAATATTCCCTGGAGAAAAACTTGGAGAAGATGAAGTTAGACTGGGTCAACATGAATTTCAACTTCATTAAATACAGAGACACTGTGAGTTTCAGTCCACTGGGAACTCCCTGAAAGCAGCCCCATTTGTCCTGAAGTAGGTTATAGCCCTGATTCATTCAGAATTGCGACAGACTTCATGGAAGAATTACCCTTTGCATCTGGATTACTTCTTCCAGGCTGCCTTCCTGTACCAATCAATCATCCTTCCTCTCAGATACCACTGAAGAGATGCATTCTCAAATCAAAAGGTGTTTTGACTCGGTACAGGAAGCTTCCTGGGTGCAAAGGAACTGAGGAAGTCTCCTGAATTAGCATCTGTCAGGAAGAGCACAGGCTTCCATAAGCCTTCAAGCCTCCCTGGAGGCCCCCAGAAGCATACCTGGGATAGACAACACATCCTACTTCTCAAATGCTAATATGTACAGGAATTCCCTAGAGATCTCTTTAAACTGATCTGAGGAGTCTAGAATGAGGCTGGGATTCTCCAGTGCTATCAAGTTCCCAAACACATACACCAGTTTGAATTGTAAGGGTGTGGATTTGTTTTCACTGGTTCATGTAGCTAGCTTGTACAACAAATGTGCATCTGCTTCTGTAACTCTAGGGTCTAGCTTGCTCCTGTCATACAGTATAGGGTAGATAGAGATGGCAGCTGCTACTCGTAAACTGTGGAGGCCACCTGTAGATGATCACATACTGAACACCATTGGCTCTTTAAAACAGCACTTCCAGCCCCAGCTACACAGTAGAACCATCTGGAATGTTTGAAAAAAAACAAAACACCATTGATTTTTTTTTTTTTTTTTTCCTGTTCTTCCACCCTCTGAGTCCCTGGCACCTGTACTTTTAAGACCTGCCCTCCGGGTTTTTGAACATTTTTTATCTTTGTGTGACACTTTTCCTGGGGAGGCACAAAACACAAACATACACACACCCACATATACACAAACACACACACACACACACACACACACACACACCGCCACCACCACCACCACCACCACACGTATTTATCCCAGAAAGGGAACCTACAACAAACCGAAGTAACGATTGCACCATTGTCCCACTTAGTGAACCAATGAGTTTTTATGGGGTTGCTAGCAGGAGTGTGGGTAAGGACTTACAGGAGTGGGACTACTCAAAAGCAGCTGCTTCACCAAAAAGCCCACCCCAACCCCAGAGCTCTCTGCACAGGTTGCAGGCAGCTCCACAGTCGGAGACATCTCTCCTCTGCAGCTCAGCTGGTCAGTCTCCCCCAGAAGTTGTTTATTACTTTTTATACTGCTACAGACGGGTCCTTGACAATAGTCCAAGTTTCTGTTCTCCCAGAGTTTCTTCCTGAGTTTCATGAGCCTCTCCCTCCATCCTGGATGGAATATTTCAATGCAGAGGAAATTGTCACACATCTGAATTGCTGGGAATTATACCCAGGGCCTTGCTTGTTGTATGGAACTGCTATCCACCTTAGCTGCATCTCCAACACTTTACCTCCAGTTTTTCCTAATATTCAGTGTAGCTTGAAAACCCAAACCCTGGAAGTTATGGCACTTCCCTTCTCACTGAGCTGCTTATCAACCTCCTGTGACTTCTCTTCCCCTTTAGTTTTTGTTGTACCTCATCCACTGGACCCCAAAAAGACCACCGAGGACCCAACACACCAAAATGCAAAAGCAAAGGTTTATGGTTTATTCGGGCTTAAGCTCGGGCTCTCAGACCTCACCAACTCAACAGATCCGTGCTGAGAGCCCAGAGTAAGGGACAGTGGAGCCTCTTATAGGTTTTAGACAAAGGAAGGTGGGGATACCGAAGATACATTTTGGTTGGTTCAAGGAGCCCGTGCGCGCCAACATAATTTTAAACTGATTGGATGTATAAGATGCAGCCCTGGCAGTTTCTTATCGGTAGGTGCTATTCTCAGGGCTGTGGAATGTGCTGACTGTTATCTGTGGGGCCAGGAGTCTCCGTTTTTACCTTATAGGGCAGTTTTCATGCCCGGGCTTGCTTAATCTATAGTTTCCTGGAAGGGGGGGGAGTAGCAGGCAGGGGTCAGGACATGCCAGGGCGTGTCTAGGCATGTCTAAAGCAGCAGCCAAGCATTTTATAGAAGCTAAAAGAGCAATTAGTGGGGGTCTGGAGGGATTGGGGGTAGCGGGTGAATGAAGAGGGTCTCAGGGTCCTTCAGTTTTGATTCTCACCATGTCTTCATTTACCCTTGGATAAGAACTATCCATGACCCAGTGGGAGGGAGGAAAAGTTTCTTTCCTAGTCTCTCCCGGCAAGGCTAAATCCCATGGGTTCCATACGCTTGAAGCTGCATGTTCTGATAGGAACAACTGGGCTGCAGTAAGTTCAGCTAAGGAGCAGGCCCATTATTCCTGATCTATCTTCAGAGTGTTTGACTGATGTAGCTGTAGACAAGGATCAACAACAAAATGACAAGAGACATTCCACATTCTTCCCAGTGTGCAGACACTGAGAAAAGATAGATGAAAAAATGTAGACCAGGCCAAAATTACCCACGTTTGCATTCACATCATCTATATCTACATTATATCCACATCTGTGTCTGTGGGTTTGAAAGAAATGAAATCAAAGCAAGAAAGACCAGTTGTGCTATAGGGGATAGACTCTTATCACCTTATTTGCCACAATGGCTCAAGAGGAAAAGTACCATCCATAGTAACCTTACGTGATAGTAAAATAGAACTCATCAGATGTATAAGATAGAAGTTTCCAAACTTGCCTTGGTTGGTGGGTGGTTACATGTCTATGTACTCTCATCATGGGACCAACTCTATAAAACAAAACAAGTAAACAGACCAAAAGCTTTGTTTATAAAAAGAATTAAGTGTAAGTAACTTACTATGTCTATCCATTAGCAGACATTTCAGAAGAACTCATAAGTTGAAATTAAAAAATAATTCCTACAAATTGGCTGCAGTACTCGGGTCTAGACCTTACCAGTTAGATTAGCAGCTGGTATTCCCTGAAGAATCTGGGAAAGCAAGAGTCCAGAGAAGCAGAAACTTACATAAGGAGACTAAGTCTTCCTCCCTCACAGACTCTGGGTACAAGTCTAGGATTAGACTGATTTTTGCAAAGAAGGTCAACAGTACATTTCTTTTGTTTTATTTTTATTTCATTTTGTTTTACTGAAACAGGCTCTCACTAAGTATCCCAAGCTCACCTCAAGCTCATGGCGATCCATCTATCTCAGCCTCCGGAGTGATGGGATAACAGGCATATACCACCATGCCTGCCTAATAATATATTTAAGAACAAAATTGAGCCATAAGTACACCTGTACTTTGGCAGCTGAGACAAGAAGATCAAAAGTTTGATTCCCACTTGGGCTTCATAGTGAGACTGTCTCAAAATCAACAAATAAATATTTTCTAGGAAAAAAATCTCCTGTGCCACATAGATGCCTGGGGTGGGGCTCTAAATTGTGGGGCATAAATGGGGTGGGGACAGCAGGTGGGTCTCATGACCCTGATGGGGTGAATATTTTTATTTGCAGGATACTATTATCTTGTGTGCAAGTGATGACATTCAACTGCTACTTGATGATCATGTGATTAAGACCCAGACCATGTGTGGCTCTGCATTCATCAAGCCCATAGAAGCAGAATGCCGGGTAAGAGGAAATTGTGCTGCATGCCTTGTGATATCTCATTCAATCTCAGTTTCTCAGAGGAGGGGCAGGGCTTTCAGGCAGAATGAAAAGTAAACTTCCTTTTCCATGAAGGAGAAAAAGGAAGGAAGAATGAAGAACCCAAGACCGAGGAATAGTGATCTAAGAAAGCCTGCGGAGCCACTGGGGCAGTCTTCCAACACTTTGATTTCTGCAAAGAAAGTGGACCACACATTTGTTTCACGTTGTCTTCCGTAGTTAAGATTAGGAAATATACCAAATGAAAACACACTTGAATACATTTTTTAGTCATTTAGAATATGAACTATGTGAGGGTAAGGGCTTGGCTCCTTTGCTCACCGTCTGTCAAAGTAGCATGGATCAGGATGGGAAGTGTATCTCAGCAGCATGGTATAAGTGAGGCTCTGGGTCCAATCTCCAATATCACAAGGAAAACAAAAAAGAAATGGCATAAGTCACCTGGGTTCAGGCTGCCTGAGTTTGTGTTCTCGCTCTGCCCCTTACTATTGGTTGTGTGACCTCGGGAAAGCAGTGTGAGCTATCGTGTCTTAGATTTTGCATCTGTAAAAGCGAGGTTTGGTACTCTCTCCTTTTATTTTATTTTATTTTATTTTATTTTATTTTATTTTATTTTATTTTGTGTGTGTGTGCGTGTGTGTGTGTGTGTGTGTGTGTGTGTGTGTGTGTGAATATGAACACTAGAGGACAATGTTGGGTGTTGTTCCTCAGGTACCATCTGTCTTTCCGTTTTGAGGCAAAATCTCTCTCTGGCTTAAATTTGCCAAAGAGGCTGGGGTGGCTGACCAGTGAGTCCCAGGGATCTTCCTGTTTCAACCCCTCACATGCCCATGCGCAGCACTGAGATTGCAAGCATGCCATCACACCTCACTTTTTTCTTTTCTTTTTTAGCTTGGGTTCTGGGGATCAAACCCAGGTCCTCATGCTTGTAAGGCAAGCGAACCCTTTGCCAAATGAACCATCTCCCCAGTCCTCATAGGGTGATTGAATTCAATTCCTTTTTGCATGTATTAGGCACTCCGCCCATCACTTACCGAAGAATAAGCTTTATTATTGTTAGCTCACAAAAATGTAAGCTCTACAAGGTACTCTTTGTTTAATTCATTGCTGTATTCACATTCGTTGGAACAGTGGCCAGAACATACATGATGCTCAATAAGTATTGGTTAAACCAGTGATTGAATGGATTCATTTAGTCGATGAATCCATTCATCTACTTGCTCATTCTTTGGGTCTGTGGTGCAGAGTGGCAGGTTAATGATTCAGATGTGGAATGCTAAATTCACAGAAATGGGAAGAAAAGCTAGTTCGGGTACAGGAAAATTTGGATGCCTGGTTGAAATGCCAAGCCACTTGGCTATACCTGGAACCGATTTTCAGCTCAGAGGACATCATAGCCCAGATGCCAGAAGAGGGCAAAAAATTTTCCACTGTCGATGGTTATCGGAAATCACTCATGTCTCAGGCGGTAAGTTTTATCTCCAGCACATCTCACCAGCAGAAGATGTTATCATGGTACACTGGGCTCATGTGCCTGGAAAGTGAATTTTTAAAAATATTTAATTTTAAAAAAATTTTATTTTATGTGTATGAGTGTTTTGCCTGCATGTATGGAAGTGCACCCGTGTCATGCAATGCCCACAGAAGTCAGAAGAAGGCATCGGATTCCCTGGAACTGGAGTTACGGACAGTTGTTAGGCACCATCTGGGTGCTGGGAACAAAAAGTGAGGCACTCTGCGAGAGCAGCCATACTCTTAATCTCTGAGCCAGCTTTCCAGTCCCTAAAGTAATTTTTGTTTTGCAAATTTGACATTTTATACCTTTGTTATAATTTCCTAAAACTTCAAATATGGAAAATATGAGATAGAGGAGATATCTTTTGAAATCTTACCTCCTAGAGTAACCATTAGCAGTTTGCATTGTTTTGCTATTATGTCTAATGAGATAGAAAACTTTATTTGTTATAGGAGGATGTAATAGCATTTTTATAGATTGAGAATCCATTTAGATTGCGAACAATGGCGCCCATTGTTACGTTATTATTTTGCATTTTTTATACCTGTGATGACTCGGATATTATTTTGGAAATCAGAAAATACTTGAGGAGGATAAGAAAATGATTTCTGCCTTCATATAATTCACTGTGTTATGAGGAACACAGGCTGAAGTAAATATGAGCTATAACAGATACCAACAGTGTGTAGCATCCAGGAAAGTGATTTAGTTGCCCGAGAATGACAGGGAGACCTCCAAAGCGGGTGACATCAGAACCAAGCCTTGGAGGAAGAGTTTCACTGCATGTATAAGCCATTGAGGTACAGCTCTTAAGAAGATGGATCTTGTTCCTTTTTAAGCTCATGTGTTCAAATTGTGGCACACTACCAGAGAATTAACCTAAAAAACTTGTCTGCTTACTTGCTTATGGTCTGGATTCTAGGAGTGAGGTAAATGGGGATTGATACTACCCAGCCGGTGGAGCCAGTTTTATGCTTTCTTTGGTGGCAAGTTATTAGAAGCCCTCTCAGTGTCAGTGTAAGTCAAACAAAAACAGGGTGACTCCTGAAATCCAAGGACAGAGATGCAGCCAGGCCTCCCAAAAGATAGACAGAGAACCCAGAAAATTCTCAGGATCTCACAAATGCTCTTTTGGTGCCTCTGGCCTCTGCTCTTTCCATGCCCACTCCGGTCTCTCACTGCAGACTGTCCGGTTCTGCCGTTGAGTAGCATGGCAGGAGATGGTTCTCACATGGCCCCAAAGCCCCTTGATCAAGGGTCCAACCCAGATCAGAATAGAATGTCGTGGTCTGGTTTCTAAAACCCCCAGATGTTCAGATATAATTGATGCAGTTGGTTTGCAATACCCAGCCTCTCCCCAGTCAGCCATGATTGGAGGATTGCAGTCCTGCTCAATGAACCTTCATGCCTCTGGGACTAGGAGGACATTAGGGAGCAGCTACTTAGGCAGGGGACATCACTAGGTGATGGGTTGGCCATACATTCATAACCAGGACCAACTTTATAACTTGAGTATCACATAATGATTCTCACATTTTTTTTGGTGGATGCTAGGTGAAAGATACCAGGGTTCTGGTGGCAGCAGACCAGCCACAGATGACCGAGAAGCTTCAGGAAGCCAATCGTCTGTTGGAGGCCATCCAGAGGGGGCTGAATGATTACCTGGAGAAGAAGAGGCTGTTTTTCCCCAGGTGTCCAGTATTGTTCTTTTATTGGACCTACCCTCTTAGGCCATATATAAAAAGTGGAATTAATTTTCCATCCTAGATTTGGATTCAACCAATCTAATCTGTTTCTGGTTCTCCATTCCTCAAGAGACAGCATCTAGGAATTCAGCATGTCTCATCATCCACAGTGAAAATGAGGGGTCTCCATAGCGAGCAAATCTATACTTTGGCTGCAGTATTACTGTTCATGCCTTTTAAAGGTGCATAGTAGTTATGATTAAGCCCCGCTCTATAGAGTTAGGGAGATCTTTGGAATTCCAGATTTTCTACTTACTAGCTTGAAGACCTTCAGCAAATCTGTTTGAGCCTCAGGTTTTCCAATGTGAAATTAAGACATAATAATAATAATAATTAATAATAACAAGGCTCCTATTTCAAAGGTTTACTCTGCAAGATCAGTGAATTATATGTAAAACACTTAAGATATGTTTGAGAAATGCCAGCTAATTTTTTTTGGCCATTAAGATTTATAGCTTCTGGTAAGTTTATAAATATCTGACTGTCTTTTCCACAGACAAAAATAATGTTCTATGTTAAAGTTAGTGTAGTTTTAGAGGGCTAGTTCCAGAACAAAAAGACCTCACTCCTGAAAATTTATCCATGTTAATGTCCCTATGGATTGTCACTCCATGTCATTTGACTCTGATTAGGATATAGGTTTTCATACCTGCAATCCCAGTACTTGGAAGGTAGAAGCAGTTCCATTAAGAGTTCAAGGTTGGAGGCTAGAGAGATGGTCCATCAGTTAAGAGCACTGGCTGCTCTTGCAGAGGACCCAGGTTCAATTTCCAGCACCCACGTGGCAGCTAATAACAGTCCAAAACTTCAGTTCCAGGGGAATTTGATGCCTTCTCCTGACCTCCATGTAAGTACAACATGGTGTACTTACATACATGCAGGCAGTGCACTCATACACATAAAAATAATAAAGGGCCAGACATGGTGGCGCACGCCTTTAATCCCAGCGCTTGGGAGGCAGAGGCAGGCAGATATTGTGCTACACTGACAATCGTTTTTAAAGTATTTCAGGGGCTGGAGAGATGGTTCAGTGATTAAGAGAACTGGCTGCTCTTCCAGAGGACCCGAGTTCAATTCTCAGGCCTCACATGACAGCTAACAACTGTCCATAATTCCAGTTCCAGGGGATCCAACACCATCTTCTGGCCTTCTGTGGGCTTTGCATCAGTGTACTTCTATACATGCAGGCAAAACACTCATACACATAAAATAAAAATGATTTTTTGAAAAACGAGTTCGAGGTCATCCTTAGCTGTAGTTTAGGGTCAACTAGGGCTACACGAGGCTGTGTCTGACAAGACAACACAAAAAAGTAAATTATGATGCTGCTTTATGTGGAGTCAAAGTTAGTTCCCTACTCCCCACCAAAAATAAAAGTGTGGGGTTTTGTGGTGGTTTTGTTTGCTTGTCTGTTTTGCTTTTCTTTATGGGACAAATGTGCTTGGTGTCTGTTTAGCATGGTATTCTCTAACAGATGATCCAATTATTCTATATTTGTTCTGTCTTATATAGTAGCCATTAGGCACATGTGGATGTGAAACACTTTAAATGAAGCTAGTGTGTATCTCAGAAAGTGAAATTTTAATTTACTTAATATTAATTAATTAATTGATTAAGTTTTTGAGACAGGGATCTCACTATGTAAACCAGGCTAGCCTTGAACTCACAGAGCTCCACCTGCCCCTGCCTCACGAGTTCTGGGATACCTGGCTAACATTAATTTTTAATTTAAATATCCACTGTGGCTAATGGTTTCTGTGCTGAACAACACAAATATAGCCCAAGCAGTGGGCAGAACTCTGCCTTGGAAGCCCAAAATTGAGAAGAGATTAAACTCTGGAAGCTTCTTGAGTTTGGGTATTTTATAAGTTTTTAAGGATTTTATTTTATTTTTATTTATGTATATATGTTCGTGTCTGTGTATGACTATGTGACCATGAGTGCAGGTGCCCATGGAAGCCAGAAGAGAGCTTCAGATCCTCTGAAGCTGGAGTTACAGGTGGTTGTGAGCCACCCAAAGGGGGTACTGGGAACCAAACTCAGGTCTTAACCACTGAGGCATCTTTCCAGACCCAAAGCTTTTAGTTTTAACCTATTGCTGTTATTCCTAGTAAGAATATGTGAGTAACCAACCTAATACAGCATTTTCCTTATGCCAGAACATGCTATTATGTGTTCTATACTTATGCAATCTTTGTAATGATCCTATAAAGTGTTTGTTTTCTTCAAAGAGAAACACTAATGATAATTGGCAAACTGAAATTCAAACCTGGGGAGTCTGGATGTGATACTCAAAATTTTAACCTCTTTGAGTTATTTTCTGCCTAAATTAAATACATATACAAATATCTTAAGATTTTATGAAATAAAATTAAGCATTCTCAGTGAATACTTTAAAATATTGATGATAGAAAACCCACAGAATGGGAGAAAATCTTCACCAGTGACACATCTGTCAGAGGTTTAACATCCAGAATATATAAAGAACTCAGAAAACAAAGAATTGAGAAACCAAATGACCTAAT